>NC_028456.1:23974914-24069760 GCF_000263155.2 Setaria italica
ACAGAGAGTTTCAGCAGCAGCAAAAGAGGTGCTCCTATCAGCTTCTCCATAGCACCACATCTCCATGGACTTTCAACTCCACGGAGTCTTGGAGATGGGGTGTCCGTCTGACTTTTATGACGGAGTCAATGGAGACTAGGAGAGGAGCCGTACCATACAGGGCATCATTGTCGAGACAAATCTATTAAGCCTAATTAATTCATCATTAGCAAATGTTTACTGTAGCAACACATTGTCAAATCATAGACTAATTAGGCTTAATAGATTCGTCTCGCCGTTTAGCCTCGACTTATGTAATGGGTTTTATAAATAGTCTACGTTTAATACTCCTAATTAGTATCTAAACATTCGATGTGACGGGTGCTAAAAATAAGTCAATGGAAGAAAACGAAGCCTATATTTGAGAGCACTTTTATCACCCCTAGACGGCACATGATAGCACTGAGCACTCGAGTTTGAGCTCCCAAGTTCTTCGGTGCACAGAAAGCGCCAATTACCATGAACTGGATCAAATTGTCCCAAACACGACTGTATACCTCTTTTAACATGCAATTCGTGCCGAAACATCTAGAAGGCAAAACCACCACGTGTGCTACGATTATTGTTTTAAACAAATCGTACTACCGCAAACTCCTGGCTGTAGGAAATTAACATAGTAAATTAACGTGACTGATTTTTAGGATCCGACGAACACCTAAGAACTCAATTAATTAAGGACTTAGGGCCTGTTTGGGAGGGTTTAACATCCCTATTTAACACCTTGTTAAACTTTAACACCCCCTTCCCAAACAGATCCTTAATAGCACTTGCTTGTAGATCAGAAGATGCCCTTAGGCCACTGAAGTCCCCGTGCCTGTTCGAGGAAACAGGCATGGCGTGGAATAACACCATCACGAGCGAACGGTGGTCGACGGAGGCCTTGAAGTACGTACCCGTGCAAAATAGAATTAGGAGAAAACTTACCTAATCTGTTGAGGTGGAGTTTCCCCTTCTTATAGCACAGGCCGATTCTTGGGACCAGGCTGTCAATGAGTTTTTGCCTCAAATCAGAGCAATGTGGGGCAACAGTTAGGCAGTTAGCCCCCTTAACACTTGGTCATTTGACTAAGCCAAGATCAATTCCAACACTAGCAAGAGTCAATTTGTAACCATCCATGATGTGTTGAACTCGCAGGACTTCTTAAGCGGCTTCTCTACCAGCTTCTTCTCAAGCCCTGCCGAATGCACCGAGATGAAATGGCTTCATCGGAGGAGCCTTGGGATTTCTGCTAAGAGGAGGAGGGGGGTTGAAAGGATCTTGTGATGCCTAGAGGGGGGTTGAATAGGCTCACTTCAAATTTTTTCTGAACAAACTTCGCAGCGGTATTATTTATGTCAGAACTTCCGATGTTGTGCCAGAACTTCTGATGGATCGGAATTTCCGACAATATAGAGTGAGCTCAACGAAATTTAAAATGCAACCTGAATCTGACAATTCTATTTGAAACAAAAGATTGTAAATGAAGTGCAGGGACTACTGCAGGTGATAGATAAGCAAAAAATACACAAATTTATAGATCGGCCTAAAACAAGCTTCTAGGTCAAAAAGAAATCGAAGAACACAACATGCACAAGAGACAAGAATTTGTTTACCGAAGTTCACTTCCACAAAGGGAGCTACGTCTCCATTGAGGAGCTCACAAAGAGCTGGATTCTCATTAACCCTTTACCTCCCTCAATCAACCACAAAGAAGGATTGGGTCACTTACTATGAATCCACGCAGGATAGGTAATACAAATGTTCCCGGGCGCACCACACAAAGAGGGTGGTCAAACGGATAACGCCTAGTTGTCTAGAAGCAAGCTTCAAGAGTAACAAACACGAATCGAAGCCGAGGATGCTTGGAGTGCTTTTGAGATGAACAAGTTGAACCTTATACTCAAAACGTCAAGTCTCACACCATCAATCTTGCTCTCACCCAAACCCTAGCTTAAACTCTCAAATATTTAGCTCAAAGGGGAGAGGGGAGGGAGTATTTAATGCTCAAAGAGGTGTTCTTGCTCGGGTAGGTCAGCAGCAATGAATTTGGGGGGGGGGGGCTGAGGGGGTATTTATACCCGAGCTCCAAAACCTAGCCGTTACAGTACATTGATGTACCTGTCGGAACTTCCAACACAGGGTTGGAACTTCCGATGGAATTAAGTCAAATTGTAGGGGACCACTATTGGGAGTTTCAACAAACATCCGATGGTTAATTATCTGAACTTTCGATGGAGTGTCGGAACTTCCGATACTTTCAAAATAAATCAGCAGAGGACCCCAGTCGGGTGTTTCTGAATACTTCCGACACCACTGGTGTCGGAACTTCCGACACCCCGTCGGAACTTCCAACACTCACAGAATAACTGAGGTAAAGGATGTGCAAGTGAGTGAATTGTGTCTCTCAATAGGTAATTAGCATCTTCAATTGAGCATGTTAGCATCTTCAAGCTATCCATCCGCGTCCCCCTTAATAGTACGGCGTTCCTATACTCAAATTCAAAATTAGAAATTAAGAACAAGTCTTATTTTGAGCTCAACACCGTTCTTTCTTTGAAGCTAGGGTTTTCCTCAGATTCGTTTCATACCCCTTTGCACTTCTTTAGAATTAAAACCTGTTAATCACTTCATAAAATTATTAGTCCCCTAACCATGCATGTCATCAACACCAAAACCCACTTAGGGGGCCAAATGCACTTTCAGGGGGGAGGGGAGGAGCTCGAAAAACTTCATCCCCTCCGCGGAGCCAAAGTCCCCAACTTTCCCCCAAGTGCAGTAGGGCTGGTGGACGCTGGCGGCGCGGGTGCAAGCATGCCGGAGGAAGGTGGCGGCGCAGGCGCGGGAGAGCCGGACAAGTGTCAGCGTGGGGGCTTGTGGATGGCGGTGCAAGCACAGGGGTCTGGAGGATGGCGGCGAGGCTGGAGGTCAACGGGCGCAGGGGGCTGGAGAACGGCAGTGGGGTTGGAGGTCGACGGGTGCCTGAAGGGAGAGGGAGCCGCAGAAGGGAAGAAACGAACGGATAAGGAAAAGATAGAAATGGAGAAGGAAAGGGAGGGAAGAAGTAATGGAAAGAAACAAGAAAAAGAAAAGAAAAAAGAAAAAAAATAAAAGGGTATTATAGACATTTCACCAATTTTATTACTGGGAGAAGCCGTTTTACAAAATGTTTTTGTTACCGGACAAGCCGGACAAAAAAAAATTGCTCGATCGGATAAGCTACAGCCGCAACCATTTTAGCCACGGCAGGAGCCTGCCGAACGAGCCCTTACTCTTAGGATAAATCAAATTTCAAAGCCAGCTCCTATGCAACTACCGGAAGTTGGTTAAGAAGGTACCAAACTTGGAAGCCCAATAACGCTCAACAAAAGCCTAATTAGACATCAGCGGTTGGCCTAATTACTAGCAGCGAATGAAGCTGACACAGCAGGAAGGGTCAAATTTGCAATTTATGACCCCTGTGTCACTCCTCCTCGGGGTGACTCGGGTGGAACCGAGCACCCTGCACCGCCGCCCTCCTCCATTGCTCTCCCCCACCTCATCGTGGCCTGAGTGGTCGTCGAAAGCCCGGGCGGCTCCACGGAAGGCAACGGCGGGGCTCCCTTATTCCCTTTCTCAGTTTTTTCTTCCCTCCCCATCAATGGTGACTGCAACGACCACCTTCCCTCAGGCCGGCAAGCTCAGGTTCTTCGGCCAGATGCACCCTCACGGTCACCGGATCTGCGACCTCTACCACTGGATCTGTGGGTTGCTAGGTCTTTGCCGGCTGCTCGTGTAGGTCGGCCAGGCGTTTTGGCGCCTACTCGTGCTGCTCCGCCGGGCACCTAGCGCTTGCTCGGGTGTGGCCGGGATCCTGTGGCTGGGCGAGGTGCGTGGAGGCTGCACAGCGGCAGCCCAGAGTGGAGGTCGGCTCTCGCGGTCGGCACGACGCGAGGATGTCGTGTGGCGGTGGGCTCGAAGCGGAGGCCATCTCTTACGACCAGTGTGGCACGAGGAGGACGCACGACTGGGGACAACACGTCACGTGGAGGCCGCGGGGCGTGAGCTGAGCAGGAGGGGGCGCGGATGGAACGGCTCTGGTCATGGAGGCGCTCCAACCAACTCACGGTGCCACGGGAGACGCAATAGCGGTAGTGGTCGGCACGAGGTTGCTGCGGCAGTGCGTGTCGTACATACATCTATGGGCCTACCAAAAGGTTTGGACAGTCCCAAATATGGGGCTGGACACTGAGACACATCTGATATGGAGACCATGGTGCAGGGTGGTGTAGTCTACATGGAAAGGTAATGACTAGTCAAGGATTAGGAAATACTCGTTGTAATAGAGTAGGGTCTTCCTAGTTGTATCCGACTAGTATTCTTGCAACCAACTGACCTGTAACCCTACCCCCGACCAGATAAGGTGAGGCAGGGACCCCATCCAAAGCAATTCAATCCAACCAACACACATGGCATAGGGTATTACGCAATTCAGCAGCTCAAACCTGTCTAAATCGTGTGTCTACATTTACCTTCGAGTTCCTGATCTTGACGAGCCCCACCAACCAAAACACTACCTCGGGCACCCCCTTGATAGGTTGCCGGGTCTAAACATCGACAGCTGGCATGCCAGGTAGAGGCTCTCGCCAAGAATCCGCTGGCGAACTCGATGGCACAAGTCATCATCAAGCCTATCGTAGCGTTTGAAGCAGGCGCGATGCTCATCTTCAGCTCCTGGATTTGCGTCGCAGATGGTGCCGAAAACTTCCGCTGCCACATTGCGCCAGCCCCGGAGAAGAAGCCCTCAACCATGAAGCTCCATCGCAAGGTGCTGGAAGATCTCGTCAAAAATTTCAGTAAATTTTCAATCTCTGACCTAGTCAGAGGCCGGGGGTGTGAGTCCGAATACAACTCAACTTCTTCTTCCAGTCGGTCTAGCTTGGGCGAGCCAGCGCTGCAGCCATCGCACGAGTTGGATTACTCCCAAGCTCTACTCCTGTTTGAACTCTGCAACGTGGCCACTGTCTACCAGACGGTCACGTCCAGATTCCAATCGTTGTACGGGATCGAGGATTTCGACTACTACACAGATTCGGACAAGAAGAAGCCTTTATTAGGTCCGCAACAGGGCTTGGTAATCACATATACTCCGCAAGGCAGATTCGTCTACTGTCCCGGCATGAAGCCGCTTGCTCTTGCCAAGAATGATGATTCGCGCCTCATCGCCTACCTCGACACTCTTCCGTTCCAAGAGGGAGCTCCTTTTTCGCCCTTCTACGAAGAACGTGGCACCACGGAAGTCATCACATGAAGCTCAGGAAGCTACCCTCCAGAGCAAGAAGTCTTCGCCATCATCGCTGGAGGTGAAGAAGACGATGAATAGCGGGAGAGGGACCCGCGACACGAGCGCTACCTAGAAGATGTGTCCAAGGATGAGCTGACTGCTGATGTAGTCGAGGAAGAAACAGACGTCCAAGGGACAAGACGCAGAGCAAGGAACGCTGCGAGGGCGAAGCGCCGTCGCCGCCTAAGAGAAGCCCTGCCAATCCGAAACCTGGATGATGCCTTCAAGGCAGTCCGAGGGTGCCAACATCACACTTCCCTGGCTACCGTGGCATCCATTGACCTTGGCTCGGGCTGGGGCACTGCCACAGGTACAGTGCGCCATCGCGGAACCCGGAAGTTGTGGCGACGAGCTCTGCTAGCAGGTACTCGCCCTTCCCGCGGCTGAGAATGGCAGCTCCACGCCCAAGAGCACGGAAGGAGTATGAATCAGGAAGCTGGGGAACCGCAGAGAGGGAGTTGCTGGAGGCGTCGTAGACCAAATAACACCCGCTCGAAGGGGAGTGAGAGCAGCCGGGGCGGTAGTGGCCGGCATAGAGGACGACGAGCGCTTTGTCGGTGCTGGAGATGATGCCACCATGCATGCAGTCCTCCCTCCATCTGGCGCATCATGGAGATGTGGGTTATTTCAGGGGGATCAACGACGGCCGGATCAGGCTTCATGGCTTGGAGGATGGCCTCCATGGACGCCGCAGGGCTGCCGATCGCTGCTGCAGCTTTGCTCGGGCCGCCGGTGGATCTTTCTACATCTTCGCTCGAGCCTACTGGCGTTCCTCCGCTCACGAATATCACTTTGCGGTTGAGTAAAACGCATGGAGGAGGCATCATTGGGGTAGTGCTAGGTCGAGCAAGGAGCAAGGATTGCTGCGATCTAGGTCGAGCGAGGAAGGAAGATCTGGATTGCAGGGCAAGAGACGGCAACAGGAAAAGTAGGTCAAGCCCTGGCGCCGGCGCGGGTTGAGATGCGATTGCGGGGCGGTTGGATGAGGTGGATACGCATACGCTACCCGCAACACCTGCAGGTTGGGCTAAACTTCATTCTATCAGGCCGGACGGCCCATAACATGGCGCCGGCTAAGCTTCCTTCCTTCAGGCCCAATTCTCATGGCACGCATGCGGAGTGGGCTGGGCTCCAAGCGAACCTGACAAAAAGATAAAAAGCGAACGCACGAGTCCGCAGTCCGCAACAAATACACCCAAAAAGGGCCCATAACATGTGCACTTCACGCCCAAATACGGGCGGCGGCGCAGGCCTCGAAATGGGCTTGGGTTGGGCCGTAAAGGAAGGTTTAGGGTTCGTCCCCAAGTGAACTCCTGCCCTCAGCTCCTTCCTCCCGCCGGCGGAAGCCATCGGAGCGGCGACGCCCCCGCGCGGCAAGGCAACTCTCGAGCGCGAACCGGGCAACGAGGCACGAGCCACGAAGAGGTGAGTTGATGGGCACGGCGAACGAAGGTGGCGGTGGCGGGACCGACGGCAAGTCGACCTCAGGTTGGCGGGCGGAGGATGCCATCGCGGGCAACCGCAGGGCGCTCCAGGCCCTCCGGGAGCTCGTGACGTACCCCTACCTCTACGCTCGAGAGTCCCGCCTGCTCGGCCTCAAGGTACTGTGTCGCCTCCTCTTGCCCTCATCAGGCTTCGTCACTGTCCGCTACAGCGCTTCCGGTAAATCAATCAGCTAATCGCCATTCAGCTTGCTTTCTTCAGTGGCCGAGAGGTTTGCTGCTCCACGGCCCCCCTGGCACCGGAAAGGTACTGAATTTTGCAATGCCTCTTCTTAACTCTATCACAAATCTTCATATGCCGGAGAGTGCTCAGATTGGTTTTATGTGGAATTTGCTGGCGTTTGCTGTTAATTTACTTGTTGGTATCAAAATTTGCGAGAGCTAACTAGTATGGTGATTGTTATTTTGGCAGACAAGCCTGGTTCGAGCTATTGTTCGAGAATGCAATGCGCACCTGATAATGGTCAGGTACCAATATTTACTTTGAAGTGTTTCTATTTAGTGCTGACCAGAAAATCGTATGTTTAGACATGATCCTGGAGTCTTGTTTGTGCCCATCTTGACAGCCCATATTCTGTACACAAAGCTCATGTGGGAGAGGGAGAAAAGTTCCTGCGTGAAGCTTTTTCTGAAGCATATTCTCATGCTTCACGGGGTAAACCAGCTATTATATTCATCGACGAAATTGATGCCATATGTCCATGCCGCAATAATAGGCAAGTTCGTCATAACTCTTTTTTTTTTCTTTTGGCGTGTGCGTTGTCGAAAATGGAATTACTTAATGTACTTTCACAGGAGAGAGCAAGAGGCCCGCATCGTTGGTCAGCTTCTTACTCTGATGGATGGAAACAAGAAATCGTCTAAGATGCTTCCTCACATAGCTGTTGTTGCATCGACTAACAGGTATGGGCATGCCACACTTGTGATTTGTTATTTCAGAATTGTTGACATAATTCAAGGTCCATGTTTAAGAATTCTGCTGGGACAATGATTTGGCGTAACTCAAGGTCCATGTCATACTATATTACGTTTTTATGCTGAAACAAATGCACAGGAAGTGTGCTTAAAATTGCCTTTTAAGCATTCTGGTGGTGGATATTGTCTTCCTTCTTGAACAAAGAGCTTGTCATCTCATTAGGGTGAACGCCATTGATCCAGCATTGAGAAGAGGAGGACGTTTTGAATCAGAGGTAGAGGTTACTGTTCCTACGGTTGAAGAACGGCTGCAGATTCTTAAGGTAATATATTCTTCTTTTAAGTTGCGATTTTTTTCCTTCATGAAATTTCTTTTTGTAGTGGTTCTCTTTTTGTGGTTAATGTACAATTTAGGTTCATAGCTTAGAATTACTGTTGGAAAATGCAATATTGACTTTTAGCCACTTGTCTGTATATGTGCTGAATGAAAAGTTTTTGGGGCACCATATTAATGTCCGTGCTTTATGAAATCTTGAACTCATGTTGTCGATGTCTTTACATAAGGTGTAATTTCATAGACCTTTATCTTCTTCAGCTTTATGCCAAGAACCTACATCTTGATGAAAAGGTTGATCTTCAAATCGTTGCTGCATTCTGCAATGGTTATGTTGGTGCTGATTTAGAAGCTTTATGTCGAGAAGCTGCCAAGCTTGCATATCATAGAATGTTGGACAGGGGTGAGAAAGTACTTAAACTACTAATGGAGGACTGGGAGTCTGCTAGATCTATGGTGGGACCAAGCATAACAAGAGGGGTAACCAAAGAACTTTCGACTGTTTCATGGGATGATATAGGAGGCTTGAAAGATCTAAAGGTTAGATGCTTCCTGTTTTAGCTTCCTTCTAGTGAAAACTGAAAACCAATTTTGATGGTGATTATTTATATGCTTCAGAAAGAGCTGCAGAAAGCTGTTGAGTGGCCCATCAAGCATGCTGCTGGATATGACAGACTTGGGATAACACCAGTCCGGGGGGTGCTTTTGCATGGTCCACCAGGGTGCTCGAAGACTACCCTTGCAAAGGCTGCAGCACATGCTTCTCAAGCTTCTTTCTTTTCTTTGAGGTTCGTCATAGGACAATGTTATATCTTCATAACAGCTCACTTTCCATGCGAAGAACATAGAAATTTATCCCACGGAATTTGAAACAGGCTAGCATAATTCATTCATTTTCTGCTGGTTGAGTTAATATCTGGTATCCGGAAGTCTGCAAAAACCTAAAATCAACTGGAGGCCTTCATTTCCTCTCCTCAACGCTCACTAGGTTTTTAACATATATTCTTATGACAGTGGCGCAGAATTATACTCAAAGTATGTTGGAGAAGGTGAAGCTCTATTACGAAGAACATTTCAGAAGGCGCGTCTTGCTTCTCCAAGCATTATATTTTTTGACGAGGCTGATGCAATTGCCCCCAAAAGGTACACACTGACAATTGCACAATTTTAGTAAAAAATGATCTTTTAGAAATTATAACAGTCCTCTCTTACAAAAATGAATATGAATTTTTCATAACCAATCTTTTACCACAATAATGAAATCTGCATTTAATACAGCACATGCAATGTGTGGAGAATTGAACAGTGTGAGTGCAAAAAAATTCTTGTTGAATGCTTCCTCAGATTTTCCTTTTTATTAGAGTAGAATTGGTGGACTCCAGACTCAATCTTTGCTTTTAGATTCAGTATTTCTATGATCTTGCAGAACTGGCCCTGGTGGGAACTCTAGTGGCGGTGTCACAGTTGGAGAAAGACTTTTGTCAACTTTGTTGACTGAAATGGATGGTTTAGAATTGGCTACGGTAAACTGCCTGCTGATAACTTTATGTGAGTCTACCGAGCATATCTACATTTATGTTTAACAGAAGGCTATTCTTTTTTTCTTGTAGGGAATTATTGTATTGGCTGCTACTAATCGCCCAAATGCAATTGATGCTGCTCTTATGCGTCCAGGGCGTTTTGACAAGGTTTCTTACTTTTCAATGTCACTCTCTTGGGAGGCATGATATACAGACACCAACAATAATTATTCCATTGATTTGCAGGTGTTGTATGTTCCACCACCAGATGTGGAAGGGCGATATGAAATACTACGTATTCATACACGGAAAATGAAATTGGGGGAAGATGTTGATCTTTGGAAGATTGCAGAGTGCACCGAGCTGTTCACTGGTGCTGATCTTGAAGGCCTTTGCAGGGAAGCTGGAATGGCAGCATTGAGGGAAGATCTTTCTGCAAGTTCGATACACAACACCCACTTCCAGACCGCACGAAGTTCATTGAGACCCTCTCTTACAAAAGCAGGAGTTGACAAGTACTCGAATGCTGCCATCAATGATCCATCAACTAGGAAACATTAGGATTTTCTTCATCTTCCATTTTTCCCTGCTGTGCATGAATATTCTAGATGATTCACATCGGCATGGAATGCAATTGATGTTTGAAAATATCCAGTTCTTTCTTTCTTTTCTCCTTTTCTTTTCTGCTACAATCTCGCATACATCACTGGTCTTGTTGTACATGCACCCTGTCAGTGCCATGGTCGATTCAGTAGCATTGCTGCAATGTTGTTTGTGAGATCATAAGAACTTATTTATGAAGATCACAAGGCAGCTGTTATAAATTTGTCACAAAGAGAAGCTACAAAACATTAGCAATTTCCAGTCAAACTGAATACTAGTAGATCACTTGCAGATGTGGCAAAAAATTTTTGCGGATAGATGTAGCAATAATTTAACTATTTTACAATAGGGAGAAAGTTTTTGAGAGGGGGGGCCTTCCGCCTTCTTGAGTCATCTGTTATACATCTGTTCCTTGTATACTAAGAATGCACTGGTCTTGCAGTAGCGGCATGCTAGCGCTTTCCCGGAGGAGGTTGGGGGTGAGAAAGCAAACTGAGAGATCCCCAAAGTCCCACCTTCACTGAAGGTTTTTCTGCATGAGATGAATAGAAGTGACAATATCAGGAGAGAAGAGCTGGGTCTATGAAAATTGCTCACAAAAGGCACATGAAAATAAATTAGGGTGTCATCAAACAAATAACTTAGCAATACTTTTTACAATCTAACAAAGAATTTGTTCACTGCACAAACTGGGGCAGTCTGCCATAATATCTTGTTGCGAGTCGGAACAGATCGTGCTTGAAAATGATCAGAGTTGTGGATACAATGGGAATGCCTAACATAAAAAAAATGAGTGCCTTGTAAATGGACGAAATTGGTGGGACAAATATGCATCATGAGAGATCAAACTGGCTTACCTTGCAACATCCATTAGTTTGGAGCCTATTCGTTTTCTTCTGCGTGATGGTACTACCCAGATGGCACGAAATCCACAAAGTGCAGGAACAGCTTCTTTCTCACAGATTATAGCACCAGGATCCTGGTGCTCTTCTTTGTCCTTGACTGAGGGAGTATTCCGTCTTATGATTTCCCTCTTGAAGCTGATTTTGCCAAACTCTAATGTATGATCTGTTTTCCTCGATTCAGTATTACTAGCCAGCAAGTCGCTATGGCTTTGTTCCATGGAGCTAGGGATAACTCTATGTGCTGTTTTTATTGGTTCGGCGACAAGGCAGCCCACGATCCTCTGGCCAGATATGTACAGATAAACCTATACAGTAAAGATGATTTTATTTTATTAACAAGTAAGACAAATGTAATGCAGAGATTATCATGAAGGAACTAAGAGAACATAATTACCTTGCAAAGCTTGTGGAGAAGTTTCCCTTCAGCAAATCCCAGCTCCTTCTCCACTACTGTGATGACCTCTTTGACCTGACATATTTGCTTGGCATCACATAACTTGTCTTATGAATATAAATCTATATGACTTGCATCCACATTTTGTAAGTTGAGGAATAGCTTATGCAATTACAAGCAATTAGCATAAATAAAACTCATACTGATGATAGTTCTTGCATGTGAAACTACACAGTTTAACAGTCTGCATTTCTTCAGAAATTGCTGCGCTCATAATATTTAACACAAGGAACCGAGTTGGGCTGAGTTGTACCTTACTATTCCACATACAATAATTCTCATCAGTTGCGAGAGTCACCCGGTCTCCGCCCTCCGACCTTGCAATCACAGCCTCATTGCGCCAGCCCTGCAGCTCATCAGTTAGTTCGCGCTCTCCAGAGAGGCACAACAAGCGTACGACGCGGAGAGCAACAAGACCTTGAACGGGACTCCCTCGAAGTAATTCTTGTGGTACGCCTTGTGGACCTTCTCGTCGTCGTCGTTCCCTCGGGCGTACATCATGCCGCAGACGGAGCACGTGTGGAGGAGGAAATCGGGCTGGCCCAGCTCCAAATGGAACTGCGCATAGCTCCTCTTCTTGCTGACAAGCTCGCCGCGCTCGCCGTCCTTGGGCTTCCTCTTCGCCTCCGTCGCGCCGCCACAGCCGCCGCTTCCCTGCCCATGCTCCTCTCCACCGCCACTGCGCAAAGTCGCGGAAATGAGAGCGAATTCACAAATTGCTTCCCCCAGCGAAGCACATCTGAGCAATCCATCTAATCCTATGCATTATTTCGTCAGACACCACAGCAATTGAGCAAGATTTGGATCCAGCAAGATTTGGTACCAAGGGTAATCAATTCGAAGGGGGAAACAAGAACAACCTGTTAGGATCTGGTTCCGTCTCCTGCCGCTTGAAGAACGCGCTGATCTTGGGCTGCATCTCCTCGCCTCGCTTCGCCTTCTAACGATTTCTCGCTGTCCGCTCTCACCCTTTCTTTGCTGCCGGAGAGGGGAAGAGGGGAGAGGGGACGACGGTCGGCAGGAGGCGGCGCTTGCGGAGTCCCTTTGGGGACGAAGAGGACATCGACGGTAGGGATGTGGTAGTGAGGGTGCCCGCGGGGCGGATCGGACGGACAGGAATTGAGACGGCCGTCGCGCGGGTTTCTGAAAACGAGATGTGCGATTCGGCGCCAAAACAACCGCCCAAATTTTAGGCAACGTGTACACTGAGCAACAAATCTCACGTATCTGCCCTCAAAAAACAAATCTCACGCATCCCAAGTTCCCTTTTTGAGAGTGTATCCCAAGTTCCAAATACTACGTGCAACAAAATCAGAAATCTGCAAAATGATGCTGGCTGCAGTTTTCAAGTGCTTTGACCCAGTGAGAACAATAGGGGCATTCTTTTTTTAAAAAAAAATTAGCGGCATTCTTTAAAAAAAATAATAGGGGCATCCTAGAATTTACCATTTGAGATATAAAGAGTTTATGCAAATGCAATAGCATCCAAGATTGCAACCCAATTTTTTTTTTTGGAAATTTGGAGAAATTATGACTTCACTGTTCTCCATCTTTTGTTCTCCCAGAAATTCCGAGTTCTATGTATAAAGAAAATTCAGTCTTCCACAATCAGACGAGCAGCGATTGAGTTCAGTGAAGTCAAACTCTGATCTCGACTAAACATCTCGCACTAGGCCTTGGGCCTTGTGCTCAGCTCAAAGAGAAAAATGTTTAACCTGTTAACTATCCCCTCGGCGCTGGTGTTCTTGGCTGGGATTCTGCTGAACGAGAGCCCTGCTACAGATTCTGATTACAAGCAGGTCAAACAAAACACCAACCTTTCTGTTTGGTTGAATAGTTGAATGCATCCTTGGGCAGTAATGCCACTCGAGGTCATGCTGAATTCAGGTTCACAAGACGTTCTACAAAGCAGTTCAGTTCATGGGGGCAACACTGAAGTGCCCTGAGGTCTGGCGGCCATGTTTATATATGTATGTTTCTCTCAATCTTAGCCTGCACAATCAGGGCGGAATGTTCTACTGGTATACTAACCCGATTGCTGGACCGGCTTTTTCTGAGGTATGCTGCAAGGGTACTTAATTCCCAGATATGATCAATTCTTCTTGTAGGTTTTGTTTCAGCTGAATTTACTTACACTCTAATCATCAAGTAAAACCACAACCAGACATACACCAATACACCATTCTGATTCAACTAACTCTTTATACTATGTTTTTAAGTATATGAACACAATATACTGTGTTATATTCTGATAGGCAGATCAATGCAAATTCAAATTCGATGAATGAGCAATACAGAATGGTCTGCCAAGCTGCTGAAAAATTCTTTAGATAATTTTCATTATTGCCTTGTTATGTGCTGATCAATGTGACTGTATATGGTGATTTCCCCAGCATCTTTGATGCTCTTTTGCTCTCTCATTGGGATGCAATGCAATGTGCGGACGTTGTGGTGACCTTGCACTTTGATTGCCCACTGGTAAAATACTAAAGCCTGAAGCTCTTGTGAGCTGAAGCAGCCTCTGATGTGCATCAAAGAGGACGCGTGCCGTGCGCAAAAGCAAGCGCCATGGCTTGAGACTAGAGAGGAACCGGCTTAGAGTCCTTAGCAGATGGCCCTTCCAGTGGAATGGCGCGGTTGGCCGGAGTGCCCCCTTGCCGGCGCTCGGAACAAACAGTGACAGCCCCCAGCTCTGCTTGGCAGGCTAAGCGGAGCAGGGTCACGCCAGGCCAAAGCGAGCAGCCGGGTGGCCTTTCAACTATTCGCCCCGTAGATGGCCGCCGGCGACAGCGTCGCCTACGATTCTAGATCCAGGACGGCAGCGGTGTTCCGCAGGGGCATGGGCACAGCGACATGCCGATGGAGCTCCAGCTCGCGTTCAAGCGGCGCGAGGGGAAGTCGCTGAATGGTGAGCAGAGGCGCGGATGATCTCTACCTGGTGCGCTGTGTAGGAGATCCACGAGGAGCGGCGGACGCGACGGGTCATCGAGCGGTCGCGGAAGAGCTCGCCGGCAGCAATGGTGAGGAATAAAGCAAGGGCGTGTTCGTTGGAATTTGTTGACCAAGATCTGAGCCGCAAAACGGATCTGACAGCTACAAGTAGCCTATCCCAGCGTAACCCTGGTCAGCTAATTTTGCAAAAGACACCCTAAATTGGGTCGTGACGTGATCCAAATATTTTGATTTGGATCGTGATTATCCAAATATTAATATAATACCTCTAAATTGGATCGCGACTATTCATCACGATCTGATTATTTTGCAAATTGGCCCCTCCGTTGCGGCTGTTCTCTCTCCCCTCCTCGTCCGGCGACGGCGACACCAACCTTATACTCGCGGATGGAGGACCCCGCTCCTCCTCCGCCACCGCACCTCATACTCCGTGTTGCCGACTCCGCCAACTCAGAGGAGATCGATGACGAGATGGTCGAAGAAGAGGAGCACAAAAGAAACGGACGGGGCGGCTGAACTCCTGCGAGAGGGAGTGACAAGGAGCACTACGCGTCAACCGCGTTGGAGTTCATGAGTGGGAGATGA
Organism: Setaria italica; assembly: GCF_000263155.2. NCBI lineage: Eukaryota > Viridiplantae > Streptophyta > Magnoliopsida > Poales > Poaceae > Setaria > Setaria italica. The sequence continues at coordinate 23,990,024 of NC_028456.1, forward strand.
TACCAGATCAGAGTACGGCGTACGGGTCGCGGCCAGATAGGGCCCGTAGCCGCCTGGGAGGGAGGAGAGGTCTGAGGTCAGGGAGGAGTCAAACACGGTTTTGCTGGCCGCCGCCGATCTGAGATTGTGCCGGCAACTCAAAAATTTTGCGTACTTAGCAGTAGGCAGTGATTTAATTTGACGCTGGGCTTGTGCAATGATTCCAGAGACGGTTCGAATCAAAGCAACAGCTTGCTATCAACATTGGAGATGGGGAGTCCATTGATTGGAACTTTGTAAGGGAAGAGGAGCCACGGGCATTGATGCGCCCATGCTGGGGTGATTTTTGCCTTGGGAGAAGAAGCTCTCTCTCTACCAGGTGATCCTTGTGTAGTTAGCGATGATTGCTTACTCACCGAGTCACCGGTTAAAGGTACAGGCACAATTTGGCACAATCTTAATCGATGGTTCGTTTGCTTTGAACAATATGACAGATATCTCAGTCCTTGCTTGTCCTGAAACTATCCAGCTTGGTAATATATGACAGTAGACAGGATTAATGGGATGCATATCTGGTGCTAGAAATTTACTAAATCCCCTTTGGTGTCCTCTAGCAATCTAGCATGAACTGAAAACACTAGGGCATCTCGAACAAAATTGAACAACTAAGAGCAACTCCAGTAATAGCCCTCAAATTAAAGCTCCTAAAGATCAAATGGGTTCTCTCTATTTTTTTAATAAGGGTCATAAAAATGTCCACAATAGATGGAGGGCTCCCTAGAAAACCGAATGGAGGGTGAGGGGGGAAATTTGGAGGCCTCCTCAAAATGAGGAGGCAAGTAGGACTTGCTGGAGTACTTTTTTTTTTGACGTGACCCTCTAAACTTAGAGTAGGGGACTGTTTAGAGGGTCTGCTAGAGTTGCTTTAAGAAAAAAGATCAATGAAAAATGTTCTTTTATCTCATTAAAGGAAAAATATCATGAAGAATGACGGAGAGAAACTTGGATGCGTTTGAACAAATGGAGATGTATCTCTTTCGAGTACCCACCGACTGTATAGTGCCCCCCTATTGACAATGGAATCCAAATGCTCCTGAACTGGGAAAACGATGCGGCTGACAATGAAATATCTAGAAAGTTCAACGTAATGGAAGAGAATGCTAAATAAGAAGAAAAAGGAAAACGTAAAGCATGAAGAGGATTTATTTATAAGGGAAAAGGGAATATAAAAGGTAAAAGCCATAAGAATAAACATGCATTGCAGCTGTTGACCTGATCTGACTAAAATGAGACAGCGACAGCGCAGCAGCACGGGAGGTGATGATTTTTGTACAGGGCACCAGTCAGACAAGCAGACGATTCACTGATTCAGACATTCTTGTCTGGTCGGCGTAGCTGATGGATTGATCGACACTTTTGTAGAACGGGATCCATATCCAATGCTCACACGCGGTACAGATACAGAAGCAGGCAAACCTGAACCTGCAGAGCGCACCAATGGCAGATCACGATCTACTAGAGCATTTGAGTCCAGTGAAGTCAAACCCCGAGCTGAGTGAGCTCGGACGACTAGCCGATACCTGCATTATTTTTGAGCGGATTCCGGCGGCTCCTCGCTAGATCCCGTCCGCGAAGGAAGTAATTGGTCATCGCAAGCTGCCCGGATGGAGTCCCAGGAAGACAGGGCCCTCCGCCTCCAAGAACCCGCCGGCGGCGGCTGCGGCGTCACCATTGGCAAAAGCTGCGTCGCGTTCCCCTGCCGATGGCTGCGGCGGCTGTCCCGCGAGCTGCACTGGAGCTTCGTGCTCGCGGTCGTCGCGGTCTACGGCGCCTGCCAGGGCGTCGGCAACGCCGTCGGCGGCGTCGCCGCGGGGTACTACTGGAAGGACGTGCAGCGCGTGCAGCCGTCGGCGGCCCAGTTCTACCAGGGCGTCACGGACGCGCCGTGGGTCGTCAAGCCCCTCTGGGGCCTGCTCACCGACGTGATCCCGGTCGCCGGCTACCGCCGCCGCCCGTACTTCGTTCTCGCAGGTTAAAGATCTGAACTTCCTTGGTTCCATCAGATTGGTCGAGCCAGCGCGTTCTGCATCCTTGTCTTGCGATAATGCAGGCGTGGTCGGCGTATCGTCTATGCTGATGCTTTCCATGCACCGCGGATTGGGGATCATGTCGGCACTGCTGGCCCTGACGGCGCAGAGCGCGGGCGCCGCAATAGCCGACGTGACGGTGGACGCCGTGGTCGCTCAGAACAGCATCACGCACGAGGCCCTTGCTTCCGACATGCAAAGCCTGTGTGGGTTTAGCTCCTCTCTTGGGGCATTGCTTGGATTCTCCATTAGCGGCCTGCTTGTTCACTCAATGGGTTCTCAGGTGTGACATTTCTGGTAACTGATTGCCTTTGTTTGTCATACTTATCTCTGACTCGTTATTATAAAATCATATGTTTGGTTCATGTTGTTCAAAGGCTGCTCTTGGCCTGTTGAGTATCCCCTCTGCACTTGTGCTCTCAGCCGGGATTCTACTGAAGGAGAACCGTGCTGCAGAAGTTGACTACAAGCAGGTCAGATAACTGACCAACATTTCTGTTTGATTGAACTGTTGATGCAGCCATGGACAGTAATGCACACTTAAGATCTTGCTGAATTCAGGTTCATAAAAAGTTCTACAAAGCGATTCGGTGTATGGGCGCAACACTGAAGTGCCCTGAGGTCTGGCAGCCATGTATATATATGTTTGTTTCTCACAATTTGAGCTTGGATATTCAGGGAGGAATGTTCTACTGGTACACAGACCCTGTGGTTGGACCTGGGTTTTCTGAGGTATCCACACTTACTAGATATCATCAGTTCATACAGAAAAGACTAAAAGCCAGAAATTACAAGCACATAGTTCTTAAGAAGAGGTTTCATTTCAGCTGAATCCATTTTGTTCATATGTCATCATCTGGCGCTATTCTGATTATCTCATACAACGACCAGACAGCAAGACATGCAAGCTACTAAACTGTTTCTTTTCCATAGATGAACATGAAATTTTGTGTTATGTGCTTATGGCCACTTGGCCAGGCCAATATTAATTTGATTTCGATGAACGTCAAAGCTTGACACCTGCCAATTCACTCAAATATTCTCTATGTATTTTCTATTGTTACTTTTCCATTAGTGTGCTGTGCAGATTATCTTGAAATTTCATTACTACCTTTTACTACCTGTTATCGCGATGCCTTGTTGCCGAAGGACTTACAGAACATTTGCATCTGTACAGGGATCTATTGGTCTCATCTATGCCATTGGTTCAGTTGGTTCACTACTTGGAGTTTTGCTATACCAAACCACCCTGAAGGACTATCCTTTCCGCAGCATACTTTTATGGGGCCAAGTGCTGTCTAGTCTGGCAGGAATGCTCGACCTGGTATTGGTGACCCGGTTAAACTTGAAAATTGGCATACCGGATTACTTCTTTGCGATGATCGATAACAGCATCTCCCAAATGGTTGGTAGACTCAAATGGTTGCCACTTCTTGTGCTTTGCTCCAAGCTTTGTTCCCCCGGCATCGAAGGAACATTTTACGCACTACTCATGTCCCTACAAAATGCCGGGTTGCTGATGTCTGCTTGGTGGGGTGGCCTGCTACTGCACAAGCTGAATGTGACTCGAATGGAGTTCAGTAACCTCTGGATCGCCGTCTTGATTAGAAACATTTCAAGGCTTGTCCCCTTGACACTACTGTTTCTTGTTCCTCAAAGTGATCAGAACTCAACGCTCCTGCCTGCAGAGATGCTTCAAGATGGTGAATCTACAGAAGCTGTGAAGGCAGGATCGGTTGAATTCTCTGTCCTTGTTCAAGATGATTCTGGCTGTATTTCTCCCAATGTGGCGGCTGAGGATGAACGGACCAAAATGTTTGATGCTGAAACCGATGATGTGGAATCAACCCCGCTGGTTAATAAGAGTGATCCGACCACTGATTCATGATGTGTCAAATATCATGATCGGCATATGATTCCACTGCTCGTACCCTTTGCGATCCGTCAGTTGAAGATGGGAAGACAATCCATCGAACAAAGGAATTGGAGATTTGATACTGAAAGGTGGGACATGCAAGTTTCACTACAAAGGTGGCAGCAGGCATGAGCAACTTAGCAAGAGTCGACGGAGCTCAAGCATAGCTTGTTATACACAGTTTAGGCACTTCAATTACTCCTTGTAAGTTGTAACCATACACATTTACTGAACGAAGTCCTTCCTGTTATAGAAATCCATTTTTTTTTGGAATGATACGGTGTTTCGGGTACAAGTTCTTTAGATCCATAATAAACAAGGAGAAATTGTAGCCATGCATTTGACACAAGCCATTTCCGATTCTTAGCTAACTTTTTTTTTAAACGAGATTTCTTAGCTAACTGAGTTCGAAAACCTGTCCTGTTGCTGAATGTGTGGTCTGGCCCAGCCGCTTGAACCGTGTATTAACGGTATGGCACCAGGCGCTGAGACTGTTCCGGGGTCCCTGTGAGATCATCTTCCGCGCTCGGTAGCTGGCTGTCAACTTGACAAGCACTCGGACGCTGCGGCCTCGTTGCCCCGGTCGCCCTCACCGTGCGCGGACGTGCCTCAGAGACAACCGCCGTCCATCTCCACGAACCACGGCTCCACCCCCACGGCGCGCAACCCGGCCACTCTCCCGTGCGCGACTTGACCCAAAGGATCAAAGTAGCATTAGAACACGGCCATACTGAAGTACTGAACCTGAGCCCCGACTGCATTTGCTCTTTTATAGCGTGAGAATCTCGACAATCAATTGGCACCCTCCCAATCCCAAAATCAGTCACCATGATGCCAAGTCAATCGGAGCTCAGATATAAAGAGATGATTATCTGGAAGCTGCATTGTTCAGCCGTTCACAGTACAATGCCAGTTGCCAGACCACCTGCAATGATATTGCAAACCACACGGTTTTACATCAACACTGCTAGGCTGCCAAGAAATCTTATACAGACACCCCAGAGATCTCAAACCAGCCTGAACCAACAATCAAGCACCTTGGTTCCCGGCTCACGCAGACTAAAAGCCACCAGCGCTCTACTGTTGGGCCAGCCTCTTCAGGTGCTGGAACAGCTTCTGTTTTATCCACTGACGGTCATATGGCAGGAAAGCATGAAGGGAATCATCGAACCTGCAAGCGCCAGAAAGTTGTGCATCATGTGATTAGTCGGTTCACCTTGCTGATTGAAACTGGAAATCAAGAAACATGTCCTCACACTAGTGCGCTTATGTCAGTCAGGCCATCGATGAAATTGTACAGGTCACTGATATCATAAGTCAAGTTCCTGACCATCGGGTTGATGTTCCTGATTTTCCTTTCATAAAGGCCACAGATTCCTGCCATTTCAGAGAACAAACTGGTAAGAACAAAGGTGTGTTGGTAACAAAGAGCTCAAATATGAGTCATATAGCTGCTGAGTAATATGGTCATATGGCAGTATGGCACATTCTGGTGGTTCTTACATTCTTTTAGTCATATGGTGAGCTGAATCTGTGAATCCGCATATCTTCATTGAAACCAATGTAACTTTCATATTCTCCAAATAAAAATCAATAAAAAAGAACCCAAGCATTAATGTTTTGTTCACAACAATTGGCAGAGCAATCAGTTATATGCAAAAGTCAACAACTTAAGAACCAGTAAAAGCAGAAGATGGGGGCCTCAACTTCCATGTCACACCAATAAAGACTGAAGCAAATAGATTATAGCTCTCTGATGAAATTTTAGTAGATACATCATTTGCACCATTAATGGCTAAAAAATAGCAGTACTGTTTACATAGCTGGAGAAAGGAAAGAATATGCAACCATTCTCAAATCAGTGACTGCATGAAGGAGATGATTTAAACATAGGGAAAGTGAATCATACTACTGGTTAAAAACAATGAACTACATTCAAGAATCAAGAAAGATTAACCATTACAAACAGACCGAGAAAATAAAGTAATTAATTCCTCGCAAAAGAGGAAAATAAAGTAATTGTAAATGCTAGAATGGCATTTACATTTTAAACAAGCATAATACAAAAATGAAAAGTTACATACCATCCAGTGCGTGGTTAACTGAATCGAAGTCCAAAAATGTCCTTGTCGCTCTGTTCTGGGACGGCTGCATGAGAATGATGGTATGCCTTCCTGCCTGCAAGAGCCTTGAATCAGATATAGGCATTATGGTCATGAGGAATAAGTATCAGTTTCAAGTAGACCTTGCTGTCAGGACATTAAGAGCGAAACATAACTGATATTATCATGGCATTGCTCACAAAGAGTAGGAGCTAAAGAACAGGACAGTCTGCAATTTTTCTCACTATTCACATACATTGAGAGTGAAACACAATTGATATTATCATGATATTGCTCACAAAGAGTAGGCGCTAAAGAGCAGTCTGCAATTTTTCTCACTTTTCACTGACTGCAGTGCGCACCTTCGGCCATTCTCAACTGAATAACTACCGCCGAAATTTTTTTCATCACAGTCAAGAACCATCCAATAGGGCAACAACCAGAAAACAAAATCCCCCAGAAGAACAAACTGCAATCGACATCTAACCATGCTCGCTGATGATGAAACTAATTAAGCATCGCGGTCGCCATGAGCACGGGGCCGACAAGGCCTGCTGAGGTCCAACAGGTAACACCGGTTCCGGCTGCCTGCGCTACCTGTACAAACTTCCACGGCCACTAATAACCACAGAAACGGCTAGAGTAGAAACGGTGAAAATAGCCTGCAGGCCGCCAGTGGAGGAGCAGACAGTTGGATTTTTAGCAGGATTAGATCGTCGTACCATGCCCTCGGGCCTCGGCGCGGAACCGCAGCTGGCGACTGGAATTCGGGGATCCCGCCGCGATCCGCCGCAGAGTCCACCGACCAAAACCTAGCACGCGAATTTGCAGTCAGACCGCGGCAATTCCAAGAGCAGAAGCGAGCAGAACCGAGGGGGAAAAGGTTTGCTCAGTCGAGAAGTGGGGAAAGTACAGCAGGAATGTTGATCAAGGCTACCAAGAAGCAGGAATGCTGCCGATTGCCCCCGCCCGCAACAGCTGGTAGAGCGTTGAAGAGGGATTGGTGGGTTTGGCCGGTCGGGCAAAGGGGAAGAGGCGGAGGTTGCGTACGAGCAACGCAGAGAGAGCTTTGCAAATGCGCCACCAAGCGGATGAAACGACTGAACCGTGGGGCAACTGAGCCTTTCGACTAAGCCGATGAAGAAATTATGCAAAATTCTATAAAAAAATAAACTACTGTAACTGAGACAGCGGCAAACTTCTTGCGATTTCGAAACCAGCAGTTGTGCAGCTGAACGACGAAATTACAGAATCAGAGCGAAAGCCATGTGCATAGCAGCCTAACATCGTATCTTCTGCTAGCAGCAGGGAAATTCAGGGGCCATACCGCACCATCATCACAAGTTTAAAGCAGCCACACCTAGAGACCAAAACCTGACCCCTAAATAACACAATATATTGTAACCGACAAAATATTCCAAAACCATAGTACATTGTTACAAAATGTGTAGTCACAGAAAAAAGATCTAACAACATTTAAGAGGTGGACACAAAAACATCACATTCAGCCTTGTTCATCTCGGGCTCCAGCAAATTAAGCTGGCAGTCCAAGAGCAAAATCCATGGCTTCTTTCTTTCCCTTCATTGTTGTCGAAACAATAATCAACACTCATCTGATCTCGCAAAATTATACAGCTCAAAACTGGCTGTTCCTCACATCTTTGGTACGAGTTCCTCGGACACCTAAACTATTAAGAGAATACACGATGCTGCCTCGCACTAGATACAGCATCCAGAAAAGTTGATATAGGCCATAAGCTGCTGAGAGACCTTATTCCAAAAGGCTTTTGCAGGAGTCGACTACAGCAGCATGTGAACCCAAGATAGCCTGACCTGATGGGTTTGCCTCCATGGTTTTCATGACGGCGTTGAAAACTGCCTTACGGTAGAAGGTATCCTCCATTTTCTTTAAAGTCTCCTCCACAGCTTCAAATCTCAAGCCACCCGACAAAGTCAGACGAGCAATAATTTCACCAAATTGTGTTGGAGCCTTAGGAAGGTCAATGCCAATGTCATCCAGCAGAGCGCCATACAGCAAGCATCCAGTTTCCAGGTCTTGAGTCTTAAAAATTTTCTTTGTGTACAGATGCTCCAGTAACCTAACAAGAGGATCAACAAAATTGGTACCTTTATCTAGGGCAAGATTGATAGCTTCCTTAACAATTTCAGGGTAGTAACCAGGACTCTGCAACTCCTCAATACATTGTTGTGCTTCATCCAAAATACGTATTCCAAAATACTCCTCAAGAAGAGACACTGTTTTCTTCTGAAGCTCAGCAGAGTTCCCCTTGGGAGCACTGGCAGGTTTATCAGGGACAGGGGCAACGGCTGGAGCTGCGCTTAACGGTTTTGGAGATGGTGTGGTTTGAGCTGGTGTTGGCGCAGTAGCAAAGCTGGGAGGACGAGATGGGGTACCAGTTCCCAAAAGTGCACTCTTGCCCATTAGTGCTGCTCCACTGCCTTGAGGAAGAAGCCTGGAGTTAATAGATGATGCCTTGTGAACTGTTGACGGCTTATTAAGCAACGGAGCCTGGTTGCGGAGTGAGTCGCCTCTTGGCATTGATCTAGAACGCGGAACTTCCCAGTTATCATTGTCTAACCCAGGCATCCCAGGCATCTTTCTCGACCCAGGCATCCCAGGCATCATACCTCCAGTTCCTGGCCGATTCATTGGAAACCCTCCAGGCGAAAGGGGTCCTCCTGGTGAACTACGGCCATTCCTAATAACTGATGCTGCTCCAGGTCGTAAACCAAGATTCTTTTCAGCCTCAGAGTGAATTTCACTGATTGTCTTGGCCTTAATCTGAAAGTCAAAACAGCATAGATCTCAGAATAATTTTACAAGGGAGCTGAAAGTGGAAATACAATTCTGTCACTATGCTTTTTGGCCATTCTACAACATACGGTATCAAGAATGTTCAGTCAAAGTACCAAGCATTAACTTAAGTACAGTCTAAGTGGCATATAAAAAAATAGTAGAACATAAGCATGCTTGGGATCAATGTAATTGCAAATGTAGAAAAGCCAAATCATAGTTGAGTGATTTTATTTACCTCTTCCCGTCGGGGCACCCAGTTATTCGATCGGAGATCAATCACATTGCGAACCATGAACCTCAATCGTGGTGCAAGCTGAGGGTTTGCTGTTAGCTCCTTCATCTGTATGAAGTAAGTATCATTGATTCGCCGAGACTTTGGGTTCTCATCAAGCTGTTTACCAATCGTATTGAAGAAATGACAGATGGCCTCAACATCTTCCTCTTCAGGGCATGGTTTTTTATCAGGCCCAGCCCCCAACAGCTCCTGCATACGCAAAATAGATTAGAAATGTTCACTGAATAATAAAGGTACTGTTGTTAGTTCCTGATACGTACCATAACAATGTGATGAACTATTTTCTCAGGAACCATTTTTTGTTTTAAAAGCTCACCAATTAGCCGAATATTTCCAAGTGTTCTAAGTTTGACCAACCGGTCTTTGTCCCTTCTTTCCATCTCTTGGTCAGGGCCAGTTAATTTTGCAATCTCAGCTCTTAGACTGCTGGCACCTTCAAAGGCTTCCTGACAATTGTTCAATAGCACACGTTTGAATGTGATCTCTTTACCACCTTGTTCTTCAGCTGGGAATGATGGGAGCTTGTCATTGAGATCAGAACAAAGTTGAGCATACATCGGACAGAAGGTGGGCTCAAAAACTGCCTTCTCAAATATGAGGGAGATAACATCCTGAATCAAAAGCACAAGATATCAAAATTTCAGAAAACAGAAAGGAATAAAAAGATAAGGGCGTACTCAGTGCTGAAAGTTACCACACAAGGCAAGGGAATTTCTAGGCAGAATGAAACAAACCTTCAAAATATCAGCAGTAGTGATTCCAGCTTCCATTAGTTGACCCTTGAGTAGATCAAATTTCTCAGGTGTAAGTTTGTTCAGTATACTGCACAATTAAGAGCAGTTAAACAACAAATAATGGGCAAACTACAACTGCAGAAGTTTTATTTTTAAATAATACCAACAAACATCACACTTAAATAACCATTCAAAAGCATAATCATTATATTACCCTTTCACCGTTTTCAAGACTCTTTCTTTCTCCGAGAGATTGCCTCTTCGGGCTGACCAAGGTACTTCAGCCTTAATAAGAGCAGGGGTAGGGCCAACCTGGAATTTAAAAAAAATAAAAGAATGATAATGATCTGAAGTGCATGAAAATAACAGACAGATTGCAATGGCTAGACTGCTCAATACACATGCAAGCTATGTTAATATAATAAATAATACAATATGTAATGCTGAAGCCTTGAAGGCATACGACTAAGGGCTTCCGGTTTACTCGACTTCAGGTCAGTGTTGTTTTGGTTACAATTTGTTTTCAGCACGCAACTTCGTGTAATTTACATGCCCAACATCCGTGACTAAGGTATAACCATAACCAAATAGAGTAATGAAACATCTCCAACTCAATTATTGAGGCAAATCAGATGACTCGAACATTAACATGATAATAGGTCAGCAGAATCAAGTTGTTCTGCAAAACATTGATGAAACAAGTTGCATCCAACAAGCAGAGTAACTAACATATATGGGTAGATAACCAACTCAGTTTCGATCAAAAGCAAAACAAAATATGCCAAATATAAAGAGCGAACAAGATTAGCATAGGAGCATATTCAAAATGCATTGGAACAGCAAAAGTAACCAGAGCAATTTATACTCTTTATATTGAAGGTACCTGAGCTTTTGAAGTAAACTGGGAGCTTGACTGATCTCTAGCTTGCTCTTGCTGCCTGCTAGAAGCTTTAACCTCACGAATATTGTCCCAAGATTTATCTTCATTATTCGGAGGTGGTTGTACTGAGCGTGCACGCCAATCACGGTTGTCTGCCTCAGCATACCGATTGTTTCCTTGTGCTTGGGCTGGGGCTTGGGTTTGCACTTGAACCTGAATAACAAAGAACTAGCTTAAGAATTAAGGAAAAAGGTGCAGAAATGAATTGTTTTTTGATGGTTTAAGCAAAATGACTCTTGTCAACTGTTTAGCAAGGTCAAGGAACATCTGAGCAAAGTAGAAGGTAAAATAGTAAATAGAAGAAAATGGGGAGCTCACAGTAGATTCACTGCGAAGCCAGCTCTGATCTTCACCATGAAGCTCAGCATCAATCTCTTGCTTGATTCTTAAAATGTCCTCAGGGACATCAACAATCTGTAAAGGGGAAGAACTGCAATCAGTGCACGCAAAATTGACAAAGCGTATAAAATATCAAGAAGAACGGTAGGTCAACTAAGTATACTGCATGATGCATTCAATGACAGCCTCACAGCTATTTACAATCATGAAGTTACCCAGTGTCATATGAAATATTTTCCCAAGAAGTGTTAACCAAGTCACTGAAATTGGCAGAGCTGTAGCATGCATATCTCTAAAAGGAAAGATAGCACATAAACATCTAGACTCATCCAGCCTTTTCAGTTGCCATCCTTTCAAATTAGAACAAGCTACCTAAAAACTACTGATCAAAGAGAAGTTTAATCAGCTAGAAGGTGTCCTGCCATAACTTTTTAACATCAGCATGTCACGCTTGTGTACTTTGAACGACTCTACCTTCATCCTCAGTTTTACTCTCAGTTTAAAAATGTATTTCACTTTGAATACAGCACTGTCTCCAAGATACAACTTTCAGAGAAATATAATTTTCCAAGTGATATGCTCAAGAAAATCTAAAAAAATAGGAAAGTAATCCATTGAAACCATTTTCTTGCATTCAATCTAGAGAATTTTGTTCTCAGCCGAAGTTGCCATCTGGCTGCAACTTACAGTGGTATGCAATAAAAGGAGGTAGTATTTTAAAATGCACATATGCTTCTTTTGCCATAGCACGACTGTAGGAACATTCTACAAGAATTTCTGTTATTCCACATATGCCAAGCTGCATTATAGGCACCTCTCCATTAAACCACAAATGAAACATGTAATGAGATACTCTTAGCAAAGCCTCAATCAAGAAACCGACTTTATATGAAGCATCTGACATTAAGTAACAAGTACCTCGCGGAGCTCAAGAAGTTGATCTCTTGAATAACGAACACGCTCACGTGGCTCAAAATGTGAATCACCAATCTGCACCACAAATTTGGGTATGTCAGACTAGCACTGACAAGTTTGCAAATTGAACTTAGCAGCAGATTACAATCTGTGGTATAATTTTAAGAACTGAACCCAATCAAAACAAGTAAACGATGTAAACAAATCTTGCGTCCTACTAAGTATAGGTCCTTATAAAATAGACAAACAAGCAAAGTCAGGTTCAGCTAACAACTTAGCCACATAATATCTTACCCCACAAACCACATACTAGGGCAAGTAAGCCCGGAAGGTCGAAAAACACATTAGCACGCGCATCCCATGCATCAGAATCTACCAAATCGCATCCCAGCTATGAGTATCAATCCTTTGCTACGCATCAGCACTTCATGAAACCTCATTAAATGGCGTGACGGCTACTAAATCTCCCCGTATCTGACAACGATACAGCACGCAGCGCCAAGAGACGGTCCTCTACAATTCACCCCGCTCCCTAACAACGAGATCCGATCGTTTCCCCCGGATCTCCGCCTACCGCCCTGCCGCAGACCAATCGAACCCGCTACAGACAGCAGACACATCCCACCAGATCGAGCCCCCCTCACCTTGGAGATGCCGGAGGCGCTACCGCCGTGCGGGCGGAGGAAGTCGCTGGAGCCGGAGGTGGCGGCGGCGAAGGCGGGGGAGAAGAGGCGGCTGGCGCGCGGGCCGCCGCCGCCGCCGCCGGGGCGCAAGCTGATCACAGGCTGATCCGGCTGCATGCTTCGGGGGAGAGAATCCGACCAGGAAGCGAATCGCGCGGCGTTCGATCGAGGAATCGGCGAGCGCGCGGGGGGAAATCGCGGAGGAATCGAAGGTTGTGTGGGGAGGGTGGGAGGGTTCCGTCTGCGACCTCTCTTTCGGGGGAAGAGAGGAGAAGGGAAGGGAGGCGTGGGCGACGGGAGGTGGTGGGGTTTTATCGGTGGAGCTAGGGCTGTGGGGCGGTATCGTAGTTTCCTGCGGGTTGGCGAGGGCTGTTTCGTGATTGCGTGCAAGGTTTTTGTGGAAGGGGTGGCGTTTGGGCCCCGCCTGTCGGGGTGCGTTGGCTGTGGTGGTGGTGGGTAATGACGGTTCTGGGCAGGAGAGATCGGGGTATTTACATCTGGGTGACCGCGTTCAGCTGCACAATGATGCTCTATCTCGTCTAGTCCCCTCTCCTGATAGTGGACGTAAGTTGAGACCGGGAACGCACTCGCACAGTAAAATGCAGCAGAATTTAGCATACGATACTCCTAAGTTCTTTCTTTTTCTATCAGGCAGGCAGTACATCAGGTTTAGCCAATTTGCACAAATCTAAAAGCTCCTTTGGGACATAGAAAATTTGCAGGAATTCCATACGAATATCTGTTCAGTTCGCATAGGATTCGGAAAAAAAAACTCGCATTCCAAAAAAGGCCTACCTTTCTATTTTTACAATTTGAGAATTTTTATTTAATGCTAATTTCTCATCTATGGACCCTAACAGAAAAATGGAAGTCCGGGTTGTTCCCTGGCCGTGAAATTTGCAAGGGTGCCAATTAACTTGAACTCGATTGAACATGTAAGCTCTTTTTTCACAAATTAGACCTTTCAGAGCAAACGTGCACTTAAAAGCCAACTGGAAACAAGGATAATACATATCATCAAGAATTGTTCGGTTGAAAACTTGAAATCCTTTCCAAAATGCATACAAAATTAAAGAAAAATAAAAACCACACTCCCACCCAGTCTTGAACTGGACCGAAACGACCTATTTCCTTATTCCCGTGGCCTGCCTTCCTTAGCCAGCCCCACTCTACTAGCCGGCCCGCATCAACCTCACTCCCATCGAGCCCAAAACAAATATACCATCGGCCCAGCAGCCTTCCAGAAGTACTAGCCCACCGCATTTGCTCGCCCGCTCCCCAGGCCCAGCTGCTGGCTTCGCTCGTGGCGTGCGGCACTGCCAGCCAGCCCGCCGCCCACGGGCCACGGCGCGTGCGACGTCGCAGGGCTCGCGTCCCGATCGACTGCCGAAGTCTTTCTGCTTTCGGAAGTTTTTTTTTATTTTGTTTACGATTTTGCAGAAATAAATAGTCGAATGAAAAAATTTGCAGAAATAGAACTATACCGCCGTACAAAATGGTGGTAAAGGAGTATCACCGGTTGAACGGCGGTAAGGGGACCTACTGCCGGGTGAAATAGCGGTAGGGCCCCGCATACAGCGTACCGCCCCCTGTCCGGCGGGCTGCCCACGGGATGCAGTGGTGCGGGGTCAAGGCTCTTTCGCTGCGTGATTTGGCGAAACTGGCGGGCCGCTGTTTGAATTGGCGGAAGTGGGGCACTTCCGCCAAATGAGCCGGCGGGGCTTCCCCATATAAAGGAGACGTGCGGCCGCTCCGGGCTCTCGTCCAGTTCATTTTCACGCGCCATGCCAGAGCGAGAGCCGAGCGAGCCAGACCGAGAGAAGAGGAAGGGAGGGAGGAGAAGGGAGAGAAAGGAAAGGAAGGAAGGAAGGAAGGAAGGAAAGGGGGAAGGGAGATTGAGAGTCCGTCGCTTTCTTAGAGGCATTTTTTTAATCCTCCAATTTAGTTAGTTTAGTTAGTGTAGTGGATAGATATAGTTAGTTTAGTTAGTTCAATTAGTGTAGTTAGTTTAGTTAGTGTAGTTAGCAAATCTAGTTAGTTTAGTTAGTCTAGTTTAGTTATTTTTTTAATTCGTTCACAGTGTAGTTAGCTTTAGTGGATTTAGCTTAGGTATTTAGTTGACAGTACAATTAGTTCGTTGATTTATGTAGATTAATTTTAGATGAATATTATTTGCAATGCTAGAGTTATATTATGTACAGTTATTTAAGATGTAGTTGTTTCAGGGGTAGTTGGAATTATTAGATTTAGTTAGAACTTTTGTTCTTGTCGCGTATATTGACCCGTGGTTTAAGGTTACATTAATGTAGTAATATTTTGTAATGGGATATGATAGTATCATGTATATTGATCTGGTAAAATTAAATGAATTAGTTGGTAAGGTTGGACCGTATATTGAAATGTAGGTGTCGTTTGAGTTAACTGATTTAAGTTATTGAGAGTACTTGCACTGCTCGTGTCGTGTGTATTGGTAGGCATGCGGAAATTTTATATTTCCAAGTGTTCTATGGTTGGGGGAAGATTAGATATGGTTCAGAAGGGGTAGATTTGAGTGGATTTCAGTCTTTATGCAAGTATTTACCGAGAGCAAGAGAGAGGACTTAGGGAGGCCTATGTAGGTGGCTTTGTAAGGATTTCGGTCTTGATAGAGATCAAGTGGATGTGTCTGTTAGGGCTGTAGTGAGGAGACGACCTGATATAAGCTTTTAGGAGCTGATCTCGCTTGAAGAAACCCAGAACTACCGGACTTATGTAAATGGTTGCATGAAGCACGGTTTATCGCTCATATTGTATGTTCAAGTGTTCACGAAGACTCGGTCTAGCAGTCAAATGGAAGAAGATGTGGAAAGTGCTGAAGTTGAAGCCGAGAAAGGTGTGTAGCGTACTGATGGGCAAAATGAAGAAGTTCATGAAGAGGGGGCAGAAAAGGGAAATGTAGAGGATGATGTTGCAACCCGTGAGCCAAATGGGGAGGCTGATGAGGGGGAAGACATGCATGAGTTAGTTGAGCAGGTGGAGAGGGAAGAAGAAAAGGCCAATAGTGCCATGGATGATGACTCGTCGGATGAGGAAGATGCTTACCCTATCCCGCGGAACTGGTCAACTTATGACCATTTCGCCCTAAAGGTCAATGTAGGGGAAAATATCCCTTGGGAGTACAGGGAGAATGAGGTTTGCGTGTGCTATGTACCCCAGTGGGGATGAGGTGAAGGCAGTTGTGAAGCGATGGTCCATTTTATCTTTGTAGCGTCAGCTCAGGGTGGTGAAGAGCAATCCGACGGTGTATGATGTGTGCTGTGTGTGAAGCAATTGCCTGTTTAGGGTGCACGCATATAAGGGGAAGTGGAAGGATTAATGGGAGGTGACTAGAGTGGTTGGGCACCAATGTTTGCTGGATGAATTGGAAGGAACACACGACAACCTCACTGCTGATTTTGTTGCTTAATACATATATCCTCAGATGGTGGAGGATCCCAGCTTCGAGCTCAAGTCGATTATTTGTGCCATAGAGGAGAAGTTCAAGTACAAGGTTAGCTACAACAAAGTCTACCCAGCCAAGCAGAAGGTGCTAGAGATGAAGTGGGGTACGTATGAAGAATCGTATGATAACCTCTCTCTCCTATTGCACACCATATGCCAGAGGAACCCAGTAAGCTACTACGACCTGAAAGCCTATCTATGTGCTCAATTTTCAGGCAAACAGGTCCTGCAACGGTCATTCCTTGCCTTGGGTCCTTGCATTGAGGCTTTTCAGCGATGTCACCCAGTCATTTGCATTGATGGTATATTTTGTACTGGAAGGTATAAATGCACAATCTTGATAGCTATTGGGTCCAATGGTAACAATCAGGTGTTGCCGCTGGCGATCGCCTTTGTGGAGAAAGAATCTTGAGATAGCTGGTATTGATTCCTGGAGAGGGTGAAGCATATGATTGTGAAGGACGTGGAGGGTGTTTGTCTAATTCATGATCGGCACAAAGGCATTCTACAAGCAATCGAAAACCTACAGAATTGAAGTGTGCAACATTTTAGGGTGCCGATATGGCCAGACTTGAAGAGTAGGTGGTGCATGAGGCATATGGGTGCAAACTTCCATAGTCAATTCAAGAAGAAGTCCCTTATGAAAATGTTCAAGCGGCTATGCAGCTAGAATCAGGAGAGGAAATTTAACCTGCTGTGGAAGAAACTTGATGAGCTTACAAAGAAATAGTTCGAAAATCTAGGCAAGAGGCCAGTAAACAGCGAGGCCGACCACCCTATGTCTCTGGAGGATGTCGGACTTGATGGTCCGAATGTCAGGCGATGACGGGAAGGTCCATCAAGAGCTTCTCATAGTGGATTGAGCATGAGCTGAAGGAAAAGTGGGCATTACTCTATGACGAGGGAGGTGCTCGGTGGGGAATAATGACTACAAACCTAGCTGAGGTTTACAACTGGGTCCTGCACGGTGTTCGGGGACTGCCTTATCGGTATCGTGGAATTATTTCAGTATCGCACCATGAAGTATTTCAAGGAAAGGTATCATGTCGGTGATAACTCAATGCGCGACAATCACAAAATTTATAGGTACAAGATGACAGAGTACATAGAGGAGGCGATTAAGAAGGCTCATAAGATCGTGTCAATGAAGTAGGAGCCGTGGAACGATGGTTCGAGGTTGTTTGCGAGGACAAAGGTCGATTGGGGGGAGGCGCAAGAAGCACACACAGGAGTGTATCATTAGCAATGAAGGGTGTGTTTGCTCTTGCCAAAATCTAAGGTTGCCGCACATGCCTTGCACCCATGTTATTGCTGCATGCATCGAGGAAGTTTTATGTTTGTGAAGTCGTTGTGTTGTATGTTTGTGAATTTGTAACTTAGGCGAACCTTGTCATATGTAATGTCATTCATGACGTTTGTTGTATGTCGAGAGACTCCTATATTTCTTAGATTGTGGAATGTAACCTAATTTGTAGTACTAAGACATTGTAATATTTGCATATCATGTACTATTTCATTTATGCTGCCTTTGCAATATCACATCTAGTGCATTTTATTTCATTTACGTTTTGCCTCTGTTATTATTTTTGGTGTGCACTTATATTTTTCGTATTCCAGGTATGGTGCAGCAGGTTTCAGAGAAGTATTAGACCCCTGAGTTGCTTGACCCTACCTTGGACGGCCTTCACAGGCCGTTGATGTCAGTCGTACGGGGTGCGAGGCTAGGTACGTTTCGAGTATGTGTCCCGCTTTCGACGATGCTGATCGACGCCCGTTGGATTCCGAGGTACGTCGTAGTTAGTTAAATAAGTGGAAAGTTCTAACATTGCATTGTTTGAACTAATAAATGGTATGCATGCTACAGGTTATGCGCTGTGGGCCTCCTCCCTCTAGCGAGGTTGGTTGAGGGAGACGTCGATGCGCGGGGGGCGGAGAAGTCGACACGGTTCCACTTCGACATGTCACTGTTAGTAGCTCTTTTGGACCGTTGGCAGCCCGAGACACACACTTTCCACCTCACAGTGGGTGAGATGGCCCCGACACTCAAGGACTTCTCCCTCCTACGTGGGCTTCTTGTGCCGGGCGGGCTGTTGTCGCGGTGGACGTGCCAGTTAGCTGGCGTGAGGAGTTGTTGGCTTGGTTTGCCCACGTTCAGCGGAACAATCGAGCCAAGTCGTACCGGACCTTCAGCACGACACACAGGCCCCCAAAGAAGTGGCTCATGCAGTTCAGTGTGAGTACTTAGTTACCTGACTTTCCATATCATTTTATTTAACTTTTGTCAATTTGTCAACTAACTTTTATTGTTGTGTAGGCCGAGTACATGAGAGACGACACCGACGACGCCACAGTTGCACGGCACTTGGAGGCGTACCTGCTGTGGCTCTTTGGGTGGATCATGTTCTGCACGTCACAAGGGAACTCGGTGCCTAAGCACCTACTTCCTTAAGTGAGGGCCATTGCGGAGGCCCCGCTCAATGAGGTTCCGCAGTACAACTGGGGTTCAGCTGCATTGGCAGCGACTTGCAGGGGCCTTTGCACGGGCTGCTGCAAGGTAGACTCGATGGAGCCCATCTTCTTTGGTTGCCCGTTGATGCTTCAGTTGTAGTCGTACGAGCGCTTCCTAATAGGTTGGCCACGAATTGACATGGCCCCCTACCCGGAGCTGCCTTTCGACCACGACGATGTCGACAGACCCATGATGGGGTCGATGTGGTGTTTGAGTACTACACCTACAATTACTCAATTCATATGATGCATGCTTACATGTTTTGATTTGTGAACGTTTTCATGAATTTGTTTCTTGTAGGGATTGTGGGTTGGGGTCCAGACAAAGAAGTTGTACCCTGACTTTGTTCGGTCAGTTCGACGCTCTTGTCAACACCGACATGAGGTGGAGACTGTACAACGTAGCTGAGGTGCACGCTCGTGCCCCGCATGGTTTCCCTTCGTTGTGCCATTGGGACATGGAGTACTGGATGACGAAGAGGCCACTGGTCTACGGCATCCACGTCGAGGACTACGCAGTGCACTGTGTGATGAGGCAGTTCGGCCGGTACTAGCACTCCCCAGTCCTTGTTACTCACGTCGTCCCGACTGCTGTTCTCAGGTACACCCCACCCTTTCATTCTGCTTGTAATAAAGATTTTTCATTGCTTTAACCCGTTGCACGATGGTTATGTTAGGTGGACCCATCAAGGTGGTGGTGAGTTTGGGACCCTATGGGGTCCGAGGATGGTTCCGTGGTTGGAGATGTGGGCGGACGCTTCGGAGGAGGTGCTGGACGAGAACCGTCAGCACGATGATGATGCTTTCGCAGCGTACCTGCGGTGGTTCTTATCGAGGAACAGGGTGTGGGTCATGTACGTTCCGAGACAGCCACCGACGGAGACCGCGCCTATGATGCAGACGTACCCTCGTTCGAGGGACGTCAACTTCGATGTCGCAGTAAGCTTCTGCATCATTTGTTACTCAAACTGCATCATGTGGTGTGCCTAACTTCAACTCTGTCCTTGCCAAAAGTACAACGTTATTGCAGAGGTAGAGACAACATTGAGGTGCGGCATCGAGCACTTCCAGGACATGACTGTGAGGGACCACGAGACACTGTACAGGAGGGCATTGGGCATTTGCAGTAGGTTCATGAGGCCATTAACTGTCGTGGGGGTCACGAGGATGTCGTGCTTCCACCACGGGCTGCCTACCCCCATTCGTCCTCTCCAGCTCCTATTCACCAGCCTGTTACATCTTTTCAGCCACCCGTTCGTCCGCCGTACTCCGACCCCTGTACTGCACCACAGGCACATGCACCTACCCCCGGGCCATCGATTGTCCCACCGTGTTGGTATGCCCCCCCGGCATGTTCACTGTTTCACAGTACATGACCTCGACAAGTACACGTTCGTTAGTTTCTCATTTTCCACTAACGAAATGTTGTCTAATTCCTCGTACTAACATATAATTTCGTAACACAGCCCCGCAGATGTACCGAGCTTAAAGTGGAGCAGGGCCATCTTCAGCTACACTGGGTACAGAGCTACACCACCTCGGTGCATCGTGAATACATGCTTTCTATTCCATTTTAAATACAGAACAAAACTTACAATAATATTTCTTGAATCCATAACAGGGTTCATAGACTGCGGAGGGGCTTTGGAGGACTCTGTCGAGGAGGAAGGACAGAGGTCGAGCTCGGCATGGGTGGATGATCTTTTCAGATTCGACCCTAACGAGCTTGGTCCTTCGTAGTTGGGGGATGCCCCCGTGCCTCCCACACAGGGTGCCACCCAGGACTTCGTGACACCACCTGCGGCCGGACCAGGACGTTCGCCTCACGATGTTACCCCTCCGGAGCCCTTCACGTACGACCAGTACCAGACCAGAGCAGCGCAGCGGGCAACGAGGCAAGGTCGTGGTCGCGGTGAGCCTCGTTTCAAGCAAGGACGCATTTAGTGCATAGGACCTTCTTTATCTTATATAGGCCGGTGCAGGCTACGATGTTATCCAGTGTGTGTTGTGTACATTTCGATGCTTGCAACAAAAAAATCATCCATGATGCCCAAGCTCTTGAATCGCTAGAGTGTACAGTACTCTGTAGGCTATTTACTACAAAAGCGGACATGCTCA
Source organism: Setaria italica (assembly GCF_000263155.2). Taxonomy (NCBI): domain Eukaryota; kingdom Viridiplantae; phylum Streptophyta; class Magnoliopsida; order Poales; family Poaceae; genus Setaria; species Setaria italica. The sequence continues at coordinate 24,010,937 of NC_028456.1, forward strand.
CCCTCTCCTCGGTCCTCTCGGCAAAGCTTGTCTGGTCGAGACATCACTTCACCCAGGTCGGTCCCCGCCTCTCCCAAGTAGGCCGGTGTAGGCTATGATGTCCATACATGTGTTTTTCCATTTGCCATTATGGACATAGTCCATGGACCATCTTAATAGCATTCTATGTATGAGACGTTCAGCCAACGTTCAAACGTACTACTAACACTACCCAAGCTGAATCCACCATTTGCAGTGAGGTTGCGTCTCCCTCTAAAAAATGTCGTCATGGAGGCAAGAGTCAAATGGGGTTCCACCATGGAATGAGCGCCCCAAATTCCATTGCGGCTCATGCGTGGTTGCAGGTATGCGAGAATGACAGATCCAGGGGGGAGAAGGGGTGTAGGTACTTCAAGTGTCCCGACATTAATGATAATTTCGTGGTCAGTACATTTGTTCACAAAGATTTTACATATATTTTCTACATGTTCCGATTCCTTTAACTAATAACGAGTGAACATGCAGGCATGCACATTTATGGAATGGATCGACGCTAGGCCTATAGGGGGGTGCCCCTTTGGCCAGTGCAGCTGGAGACCAAAGCCCAATACTACGGAAGGATGGAAGCAGCTCGAGACGCGGCATGTGCTGCTCAGCTTGAGGAAGAACGACGCGTCCGCCAACGACAAATCCGTTTGAAGGGCAAGGAGGATCAACTACAAAGACCGCGTGAGGAGTTAGGTGCTTGAGAGGCAGCACTCAAATGGTAGGAGGAAGAATTCGAAACTCGTTAGGCACAGCTCCTCCAGGAAGAAGAACGATAGAAGAAGATGGAGCAGCAGGAGGCAAAATCTTCCTTTAAAACAGCGAGGAAGGGGAAACTTCCCCGGTTCACCCAGTAGGATGTTACTTGTCCTCCATCGATTTACATTACTTAAGGCATTCTATCCTAGCGAAGGTGCTCTTTTAGATTTGTCATGTTGAGCACCTCGGATGGCATTGTACTATTACTTGTACTGTTACTTCTACTGTTATAACATTTTATCTCCTTTCATCGAGTACTGAGATTCCACACTATTTCAATTACACTACTCTGCGGCAAGTACATTACTCAAACAGTGGTTTCCAATGTTGACGTGAACCCTCACTCAAAAGCATACACTACACATTGTTGACGTGAACCCTCACTGAAAAGCCTACATTATATAGTGTTGACGTGAACCCTCGCTGAAAAGGCTACACTATAGATTGCAAGGACCCTGATTGTGATGCCTTCTCAGGCGGATGGGACTCCACACTTACACTTACATCCTTGCACCTGCAAAAGCTATATGTACCATTTCTCAGGATGATTGAACACGACTGCGTACTGAGCACATGGGGGCACAACGCGTCTTCATCTCAGCACTCCTTATATTGAACCCCCCTCTCCCAAATCCTTCCACGCCACTGAGCACGAGTAAGACTCCCATATCCTTCCACGCCACTGAGCATGAGTAAGAACTATGGCATCCGCAAGAGGGAGAGGTCATGGGGGGAGGGGAAGAGGAGGGGGTGCTCCTATTCCAACCATCACTTGGCCAGGTTCTTTTGGCCCAACGGAGTATGAGGCACCCCTCGACGAGTTCCCTTTGGAGGACAGGGCTAACTATGCCCCTCCAAACTCCCTTAGGCTTTATGACGACCGCCAGGATGCGTGGCCAATGTGTCACAATGGCGTGGCTTGTGTCGTCCAGCTCTATGATGGCTACGGTGATGGAAGTCGCTATTTCTTTCGATGCCTGTATGGGTTAGTGAGTAAAGTTATTACTTCATTACTCTTTCTAAACTTCTTGTGCTTCAAACTAACATCATGTTCAGACCTATCTCGATGAAGGAAACTGCCGCTACGCATCCACCACTTCCTGAGCCAACGCAGGAGTACATACACTACCTGAAGTGCAAGATCTTTGACCTGGAGCATAAGGTTAAGGATCTTTAGTCCGAAGTTCACGCGAATCCTTAGGCGGTTGACATCATAGGTGACTTGATTTGCACCGATCCGTGGTGCAAGTGCCCCTACCACCACAACAAGGATCGCGTCCTGTCTCTACCATCCTCTGGGGTTGCTGGCTACTATGGAGCTGGGCCGTCGCAGTTCTTGCAGAGCCAGTTCTACTAGGAAGTAGACATGGCTCTTTCCCCAGCTATTTCAATTACCTAAGGCATGCTAGGTTTAGCAACATGCCACTTGGTTTAGGAATTTCGTTTGGATCCGTTGTAATCTCGCTGGAAACAGCTATGTATCTAATGGCCGGGAGTTAAATCTCCAATTATTTTGTTCAATCACTCTACCTCTCTTAAATTACGAAGTTACATATTGCAATAGAACTACATATTCACTTCTAAAAATATCATACAAAATTACACGAACAATAACTAATCAAACGCCTATAACTCCGCCATAGCCGTTTGAACCGGCTATAGCATCCTACACCCCGCTAAGGTCGGCTAAACCTAGCTAAACCACGTAGGGGGAGCCTGCCACCACTTGAAACAGCGTAAAGCCACTTACCGCCGTACGAAACGGCTAAAGTAGGCTAGTGCCATTTGGTACAGCGAAAAACGCATATCCAACCGGTGGAAGTGGACCCGCCGCCGTTTCGTACAACGGCGTAGTTCTATTTCTGCAAATTTTTCGTTCGATTATTTATTCTGCAAAATTGTAAAACAAAAAATAAAAAAAAATTCCTGCTTTCGTGCGTCCGCACGTAGCAAAGCCATGCCACGTCTTGCTGACCGCGGCCAAGGTCAGCACTCAGCAGCTCCCCGCCATGCATGCGCCAAGCACAGGCCAGGGCGTCTCCTCTAGGCTTTTAATTTGTTATCATTAGTACGATCTATTGTTGCCTGGTTGGTGGAGGTACCTGTTCATCATTTGACTACGTACAGGCCCCACCCAGATAAGGAAGTGTACAAATCTCTCCAACATACGTGGCTACGTCAGTGACACGTGATGTGATCGATATTGCCCTCCTCCTTGTTCGAAAGCGGCAAGATTCGGACACAAATAAATCAACCTCCCCTTCCATAATTAGCCGTAGTACTGGCACGTCTTATTTCCTCGCCTTCGCCAGGGTGAACCTTGCACGATAGCTCATGCGCGAGATGGTGGCGGCTCCGCAAGCGTGGCTCCTGCTGCTCTTCCCTCTCGTCCTCCTCTTACTCGCGCGCTCCTTCTCGCTGGCAAGATGGTTCCGTGCCAACGGCGCGAGGGACCGGCGGCAGCAGCGGAAGGAGCTGGACGACGACCACCGCCTCCCGCCTTCCCCTCCGGCGCTGCCGGTCCTCGGCCACCTCCATCTCGTCGGCTCGCTCCCTCACGTCTCCCTCCGGAACCTCGCCAGGAAGCACGGCATGGACCTCATGTTCCTCCGCCTCGGCGCGATGCCCGTGCTCGTCGCGTCGTCGCCACGCGCCGCCGAGGCGGTGCTGCGCACGCACGACCACGTGTTCGCGTCCCGGCCGCAGTCCCTCGTCGCCGAGGTCATCATGTACGGCCCGTCCGACGTCGGCTTCGCGCCCTACGGTGACTACTGGCGGCGGGTCAGGAAGCTCGTCACCACGCAACTGCTCAGCGTCAAGAAGGTGCAGTCGTTCCGCCACGCCCGCGAGGAAGAGGTAAGGAATTGAAGACCATTGGCTTTGTGATAAACCTGAAGATTTATCAGGTGATTACTTATTATAACGTTGTAAATATATAAGTTGCATGCTGTGCTTGGGTGCGTAGGTGGGCAGGGTGATGGCCAAGATCGGCGAGGCGGCCGCCGCGGGCGTGGCCGTGGACGTGGGGGACCTGCTCAGCTCGTACACCAACGATCTTGCGTGCCGCGCCGTGATGGGCAATTGCAGTTCCTTCCACACCGAGGGCCGGAACAAGCTGTTCCGGGAGCTCGTCTCCGACACGTCTCCGCTCCTGGGCGGCTTCAACATCGAGGAGTTCTTCCCGTTCCTTGCTCGCTTCGGCGTGCTCAGCAAGGTGGTCCGCGCCAAGTCGGAGAGGCTGAGGAGGAGGTGGGACGAGCTGCTGGAGCCGCTGATCGATGACCACGAGAGGCAGTATGATGCGCCGGCGGCGGCGGCGAGTGATGCGAAGGGCTATGACTTCATACATGTTTTGCTCTCCGTTCGAGAGGAGTACGGCCTCACAAGAGAACAGATGAAAGCTCTCCTGCTTGTAAGTATTCCAATTCCCAAGCGAAATCTTTGAGTTATTATGAATAGAAATACATTAGTATATTCCTCGTACGTCTAATATGTTCTTTGAGTTATGAAATCACAGGACGTGTTTTTCGCGGGGATAGAGACATCAGCCGCGGTGCTCGAGTTCACCATCGCCGAGCTCATGCGGAGGCCACACCTGATGAAGAAACTGCAAGCTGAGGTGAGGAGCAGCGTCCCCAAGGAAGCAGACGCTGTCACCGAACCCGACCTAGCCGGCATGACTTACCTGAGGGCTGTTATAAAGGAGTCTCACCGGCTACACAACGTGACTCCGTTGCTCGCGCCGCGTGTCTCTATGGCTAGCTGCAACATCGATGGCTACACGATCCCAGCTGGGGTACAGGTCTTGATCAACACCTGGGCCATCGGCAGGGACGCCCGATTCTGGGGGGACGATGCCGAGGAGTTCATCCCCGAGAGGTTCATCGGTGATGCCAGCGCTGCACATGTTAGCTTCAAAGGTAACGATTTCCAGTTCCTGCCTTTCGGGTCTGGACGGAGGATGTGCGCTGGAATGAACTTCGGGATGGCCGCCGTAGAGCTGATGCTGGCGAACTTTGTGTACTGCTTTGACTGGGAGCTGCCGCCGGGGAAGCAGGGGCATGACATTGATATGGCAGAAGTGTTCGGGCTCGTGGTGAAGCGGAAAGAGAAGCTTCTCTTAGTACCAAAATTTCGTGTATATTAGCCTGTCGGATTGGAGCGCTACAATTAATAAAAGTTGCATTGGCGTATATCAATTCAACATGCAACATGAAGTGTACGGGTGTAAAACGCATATGAATTTTAGTATAAAAAGAATCGACCGGGGAATCACTATAAATACCCTCATTTATTTTCCATAGATTACTCATTTATCATCTCATTTCTGTAGTACGATCTGTATCACTTTTCTCAACCAGTGACCGTCGGAAAACTCAGTATTTGTCCCGAGGCTCAGTACCAGTTGCATTTTGGCTCGGTACTGATGCTCACATTAATACCGGGCCTAACGGCTAGTCCCCGAGGAGTTCCCGTGACCCCCTTTAGTACGGGGTGGAGGCTTCACCCGGCACTAAATGTCACTCATTAGTACCGGTCGAAGCCTCCAACCGTACTAATGTGCCTGAGGGCATTTAGTACGGGGTGAAGCCCGGTACTAATGGGTAACCTTTAGTGCCGGGTGAAGTCTCTCCACCCGGTACTAAAGAGGTACCTCCCGTCACGTGTCATCAGCCCCTTCTCTCTCTCACCCAACGCTCAACCCCCCTCCCCACACTTACTTATCCGCTCGTCCTTCTCATCCAGTCTCTCACCCGCGCCTCACCGAATCCCCTCCCCCCCCACACAGATCGATCCCATCGCCGCCCCTGCCGTCGCCGTCCCTCCCCCCTCAGCTTGCCCTTCACCTCATATGGCGAGGAGCGGTAGAGACAAGAAGGGAGGTTGCGGCGAGGCGGCGGAGCGTTGGCAGGCGTGGCAGAGCAAGGAGCGCGTGGATCTTGGAGTAGCGGCCACCTCTCCCTCAGATTCGGTGGCAGCAGCAACTGGTGGGCTGAGGAGCACCGGTGGCGGCAACCGGCGGTGGTGGCTGAGCAACGTAAGTATGCTGCCTCCCTCCCTCTCTCTCTCTGGTGCGGGGCTCAGGTGCTGTGCGGTCAGGGCTCTGGTGCTCGGGCGTGGCGGCGTGGTGCGGCCGGCAGATTTTTTTTTATTTTTTAATACCCTTTAATACCGGTTATTTGACCTGGTACTAAAGGTCCTCTTTGGTACTAAAGTAGCAATACCGGTTGCACAACCGGTACTATAGGGTTAGGAACCGGTACTGAAGGCTCTGTCCCCAGCAGCGAGTGCTTTTAGTTTTGTTGGAGTATTTACCTTACAACACTGCTCACGCTTGGAGTTTTTTTTTTGGACGAAGGAAAATATTTTTTCCCATCAATGTTCCAAGTAGTGACCACACCACAGTAACTAAATTAGCATGTACCATATGTATGGTGACCAACATCTAAGGATACATCTAAATTAGCGTGGGCTAGAATTTTTTTTCTAAAATAAATTAACAGTAGAATTTTGTGAAAAGGCATACTATTTAAGATTTTTTCTTGCTACATTTCTCTACTGAACCATAGTCTTGTGTGAATTAATTTCTTGTTTTTCCTCTCGTTGGTGATGGCCAATCATGGTGCAATATTTATTTCCTTTTAATTTGGTCTCCAAAATCCACCACATAAGACACAAAGAGACCTGTCGATGATTAGTAAATCGACAATACAAAATTTGTTTGATGCATGGGGTAGGGATACTTAGCTCCAGTCCAACTCCCTCGGATGTTATGGACACTTCTAGTCTTCTAGAGCACCATTTTTTTTAAAAAAATGGAACGGTATCGGTATCGCAACAGATCAGAAGCCGAGCACCATTTTTTTAGAAAATGGAAGATGTTTCGACCTCAAGCCGAGCACCATATATTGGGGAAAAAGTAGGGCTGGAGAGTTAACATGCATATCATTCTCCTTCTAATCAAATCAAATGACACGCAGGAGACTGCGTCGTTCAAGAAAAAAAATGCATAGCATAGTTGATAAACTCATAGCAATTTGGATTTTTTTTTCTTTGTTGTTCCCCCCATAGCCCCATCGTCAAAGTCCTGACATGCTAATTTTAGCACACTAGCGTCTCCGCGCCTGACTACATACTACCAGCAGCGCCGGGCTCACAGCCCTCTGCTGGCTCGCCGTCCCACCAGTCCCGAGTCCCATCCCAACTGCATCTTCGGCGACATCGGTTGGACGGCCGGCAGAGGGCAGACCCTCACCACTGAGCCTGACCAGCTATATTTGTGCAGAATTGCACGGCCAATCCCCTCTGCTCGAGAGACCTGTGACGACTGCCGCCACACGGTTGTGAGGGAATTCATCGTTGTCGAGTTGCGATGGTCAATTAATCCTGGATTTAAGTCAGTCTCCATCTTCTCGCTGCACGCCCTTATCCGTGGCCTGTACTAAACGGATATTATCGCGTGCGGATCGAATGCTCTCCGTTCTCCGATAGAACTTCACACGGGCACCCGATCATTTCCGCTCCACACGTTTCAAATCCCCTGACGGAAGCAACCGTTGGTTATTATAATATATCCTACCTCGAGCCAAGAATACTTGTGGCGTTCAAACAATCAGCTAGCAGCAGTAGAAATAAATTGTTTTGCTGGTATGAAACGTTTTTTTTTTTGAATGGAGGGAGTATTTATTTGAGAAATTGTCCATGATTGTTATTTCCGCTCCATGATTGTTTCAGTCAATGCTATGAGTCCTAATATTTTAAAAAATCTGAATGGTCCTGAGGCATATGGTTCAATGTAAAAGTCAAACTTGCTATCAAAAATAGTACACACATGATGTCGAGAGAATTGTCCAGAAGGTCTCTGCCGTACACCCATAACATTTTTATTGTTATACGGACCTTCTGGGTCCAGAATAATCTATAAGTGGTCCCAAATTTTACAACAAGGAATTTCAGTGCTATAACCATCTACTAGTACTGTCGTGAGTGCAAAGATGATAAAGATCGTGTACAATCGGTGCATGCAACCATATTATTTCAGTGCTACATAAATAAGACTTAATCATTGACACGTAATATATTTGTAAATTCTTCTTAAAATTACGTGTCAATGCACGAGACCACGTATAAATAAAACAACACGGTCACATTAATATACTTTTCCTAAGCGCTCATCATTTAATTAAGAAAAAAATTATCTAAGGACACTGCTGGGGAAAGCGCCTTCAGTACCAGGTCCAAACCCCTAGTATTAGTTGTGCAACCGGTATTGTTAAGTCGATACTAAAGGGGTCCTTAGTACCGGTTCAAATAACCGGTACTAAAGGGGGTCCTTTAGTACCAGTTCGGGAGATTGTCGGTGTTTTATACCGGCAACCCGCCTAGGGAGTACCCGAGGTGGTGTTTTGTGCGGTGGGTGTCGCCAAGAATCAAGGAGTCGATGGTGACGTAGGGAACACGATTTAGACAGATCCAGGCCGCTAGATCGTGTAATACCCTACGTCCTGTGTGTGGATTGTATTGATGAGTTGTGTTGCATTCTTTGGAGGGGATCCCTGCCCGCCCTTATATACTCGGGAGAGTAGGGTTACATGGTAGAGTCCTAGTCGAACACGGTTACAGAGTTCTACTCCAAATCAGTAGAGTAGTTTCCTTGAGTAATCCAACTAGTCTTCAGGAGTCCGTGTAGGCTACGTTACCCTACGGCGTAGCCAAGTGCTGATCACGTCCGAGTATGCCCCTGGGTGGGCCGTACAAGGCCTACTCGTGGGCCCGGGGATGTATGCCCAACAAGCCTCCGAGTACTTTGTAGTTAAGTGGAGCAGTTTCGAGTACTTCGAAGATGTCGCTCGAGTATCTTCTGGCGCTCGTTGAGTGCTTCTCATTACGACTAGTCTTCGAGTATCTGAGTACTGTCACGTGGCTGGAAGGTATTCTTCGCTTCGTTTGATATCGCTTCGAGTAACCTTTGTCTTGAAATTTTATATGGTAGTGCGATGACAATCGCACTCCATATGGAGTAGCCCCCGAGCCTTAGATTGAATTGAAGAATCAGGCTGAGGGTCAAACTTGCAATTTTGCTTCGACTTCTCTTAGTCTTGAAAAAATTTGTCCAACGAGGAGGGAGTACGCAGCCCCCAAGGCTTGGATTGATTGAATAATCAACTCAAGGATTTTGAATCTTTACTTAAGTCACCATCTGAGTAGTCTCGCGACGTCCAGCCCCCAAGGATATGCGCTAGGTGAGTTATAGGAACTACGTCGAGTACTTGTTGACGCTTAGCCCCCAAGCTTTTGGGAGCTAGCTAAGCCATTGGAGATATCCCGAGTACTGATTGGCGCTTAGCCCCCGAGTTCGGGAACTAGTCTGTGCTTTTGGAGGTATGCTGAGCGTACTGGAGTGTCGTAGCTGAATATTGATCTGAAAGAAAAGATGCACATATTATGTAGCATACTTGTGAAATATTGAAACTATTGAAATTTATTCAGCGATCAATATGAATATTGTGTGTCAAGCTCTTGTTTCGGTCATATTCTGCTCGAGTAGTTAGCTTGTTACATTTAGGCTCTCGGTCTCCGAGTAGCCGTTGCCGCTGCGTGTGTGAGATCTGTGTCCCGTATACGCGTATGGGCTTAGGCATGACGGAAGTGCCCGAGGCTTTCACGAATTAAGACGTGTCCTGCTCGAGGAGAATAGTGACCTTAAGAGAAAACAAAAAAGAGTAGTCGTTGTTGCGATAAAAAGAGCGCATGATTGCGCGCAAGAGTTTGCTGCCCACCGGCGAGTAGAGCGCATGTTGTGCGCGAGAGTTCAGCGAGTGGAGCGCGTGTGGTGCGTAAGAGTTTGCTGCCCTCTAGTGAGTAGAGCGCGAGAGGAAAGCAAGCTGGAAAATAGTTGGAAAAGAGACTTAGCTTGATTCGTGGACGATTGTTGATGAAACCGTAGCGATCGTTGATGAAGCCGCAACGGTTGTTGACAAAATCGGCTAGTCGGAGGTGGATCTGACTAGTTGTCAACAGTGCAAAGTTTGCCCCGACTAATTTTTTAGTCGAGACTTGTAGTAGAAGTAGTCGTCGGCGAGCTGCCCGTAGTTGTCGGCGAGTGTTACGATGTGGTCGGAGTAGTCATCGGCGAGACGCCCGTAGTCATCGGTGAGCGTCGCGACGTACTCGAAGAAGTTGTTGGCGAGTCGCCCGCAGTCGTCGCCTGCGTGGTGACTCAAATGCCAGCTCACACGGACTACTCCGAGCCATGATCGAGTCCGAGTTGTAATAAAACTCGATGTTGAAAAGATTGAAATTTGAGATTTTCTCGGCGAGATATTCTACTTCTTATCGAAGAGGGTTTTCATCGAGATGTTTCTTCTCCTAGCTGTTGATGATGTGGTGTTGGAAGGACCCAACACCATCGGCGATGAAGAGACAGGAGCCGAAAATGAAAGTTGCACCCGCCTCGAAGGCGAATGCATGCTTGATGATGGTTGGTGCCATCGATATTGCGTGGAGAAATTCGACGACATCCCCTACCTGGCATGTCAACTGTCGGTGTTTTATACCGGCAACATGTCTAGGGAGTACCCGAGGTGGTGTTTTGTGCGGTTGGTGTCGCCGAGAACCAAGGAGTCGATGGTGATGCAGGGAACACAATTTAGACAGGTTCAGGCCGCTAGATCGCGTAATACCCTACGTCCTATGTGTGGATTGTATTGGTGAGTTGTGTTGCATTCTTCGGAGGGGATCCCTGCCCGTCCTTATATACTCGGGAGAGTAGGGTTACAGGGTAGAATCCTAGTCGAACACGGTTACATAGTTCTACTCTACGTTACCCTGTGGCGTAGCCTCCAAGTCCTGATCGCGTCCGAGTACGCCCCTGGGTAGGCCATACAAGGCCTACTCGTGGGCACGGGGATGTATACCTGATAGGGACCAACCGGTACTAAATTGGATGCCACGTCTCGTGTGACCGAGGCCAATTTAGTACCGGTTGGTCTCCCCAATTAGTACTAAATTCTTTTTTCATTTCTATTTCTTTTCTCATTTTCTTTTTTTTTATTCTATATTAGTATTTCGTATTTGTTTTCGTATACTGCTCTATTATGCTAATATATATAAAGTTATATTTGATTTATAATATTATATTTGAGATAATATTATACATAAACATATTGTGCATACACATATATGAATAATATTTTCAACATTTTGGATCAACTATTTTGAACCCATGTCCGGACGGTGATGCATATTTGATCCATCATTATGGAACTCTCCCGCTAGATTTACTACCTTGTCCAGAAGAAATTTACTGAGTTGTTCTCACTACTGGGGAAAGGGCATTTAGTACCGATTCCTAACCCCCTTTAGAGCAACTCCAAGAGGCTGCTAATCTTACCCCCAATACCTTTTTTAGAAAAAAAGAGAGAAAAAAATGAACTCCAACAATCCACCTAAACCTTCCATAATTTTTTAGCGACGCTAAAAAACAGCCTGCCACTGCGTGTATTTTAGCATTGGCGTTCCTCCCCCAATCCTGATTCCCGCACGCCCGCGCGTCCCTTCCGATGGGCCCAATATGATGACGTGGCCTGTGTTTGAAATATTGGGGGCTATTTATTAGCGATCTGCTGTGGACTAATATGTTTTTGGGGGAATTTTTTTTTGGGAGAACCCCCAATACATAGTTTTTGGGAAGAATTTTTTAGGATACTCTTGAAGTTGCTCTTAGTACCGGTTGTGCAACTGGTATTGTTAATTCAGTAGTAAAGGGGGGTATTTAGTATCGGGTCAAATAACCGGTACTAAAGGGGTATTAAAAAAAAGAAATCCCGCTGCTCACCCGCCCTCCCGCTGCCCTCCCGCCCGGCCCCCGCCGCCACCCTCCCACCGTGAATGAGAACGAGAGGTGGAGAATGAGAGGATGAGAGAGCAGAGAGGAGCTTGGTGGTAGGGGAGAACGAGAGGATGAGAGAGCAGAGAGTGTCGTACATATATTTATGGGCCAGTAGAAGGTTTGGACAGTCCTAGTGTGGCGGATCCACTTCGGATTAGCTTGATTAAACAGGGTTAAGCCGCCTAACATGCGACACCCATGCCTAAGCCAAGTTAACACGAAGTGCCGTCGGATTTCATCCGATTTAACCACTTAGGCAGGATCGAGTTAGCAAACTCACACGAAGGTGAGTGGTTCCAGAGAATACAATGAGTCCATTGAGTTAAACCATTTAACCATTTAGTTCGGTCATATAAACCAACCTCAGAGTTTTACAAGGTTCAAAAGAAAACCACAAAAGGGAAAACCACTAGCGGAAGCAATTCGTCGGGGTCGGACATCCCTGGTGAGGCCAGCCGGGACATCACTGGTACCTCTTCTCGCCGTCCGAGGAGGGGTCCCACTCGACCGTCCAGCCCGGCGGGAGCTGGGGCGGCCAAGCGCCAGCAAGAGAGGGGTCGGGAGCAGCAGCTTCACCTGAAAAACAGGAGCCACAACAAGGCTGAGCTACTAAGCTCAACAAGACTTAACCGATAGGAGTGAAACCACTCCACACTTCTAGACATGCAGGGATTTTTGGCTGAGGGGGTTTGTTTGCCAAAAGCACTAAGTGAAAACCTATTTTCAAGTTTTAGCTCCAGTTCTAAGTTCATTAGCCGATCTAGGTTTTGCAACCTATTCTAGGCAATCATAGAACCAAACAAGATGTGTAGATATATCAACAAACATGTCATCATCAGATTCCTCATTTACTCAGGGTGACATAGCGATCAAGCAATCTCAAACTGTGAGAGGCAGACGAATCGATTCGAGTTCTTTAACCATGCATGGTGAATCTAGCCTCACGACATCCGCGCACTCGGAGGTCGCTTCCTGTGCCGGCCTTCCCCATCAATCCCCTAACCCGTGTCGGGCCCATTTCCTTTGGTGCAAGGTTCCACAGACCCAGCCTCTGCCGTTCTGTGACCACGCTTGCCACCACGTGTGACATCCAGCAGGGAAAACTCCGTTCCAAGAACAATGGGGCGACCGCTCACGTCTAGGTTCGATCTGGTACTAGGCTTCCTCATCCCATACTAAGTATGAGGCTAGTACTTTCAAACACTTGATCACGAACACCACCACTGTCGGGCCTTAGCAAGTTTTCATAGACAGACGGGGCAACCATCCGACCACCAAAGAGTTACCAAAACCCTGCCCCGTCCATCGTCCTTATAGTTGTAACAAAAGGTAGACATGCAATTTCTACACTCGCGAGTGACAGGAGATCACTCGACTTTTACCGTCTCCTAATTAAGCAACGCAACTACTCGGTCCAACAGCTAGTGCTCAGATCATGGGGATAACTAAGTCATGCATCTAGGGTTTCAAACAACTCCTATACGTAAATGCACAAGCATGTTACAGAAGGCATGCGCAAGTCTGGTAAAACACGCAGGGTTTTCATGCAACCGGGGCTTGCCTTCGAGCAAAGAGGAATGAAGCTGCTCGACTTCGGGGGCGACTTCGGCTTCAGCTGGCAGGAGCTCAGCTACAGCTTCGTTTTCTGGCGCCGGGTGTAGCTCGTAGAAGCCGTCGGCGATGTGCAGCTCTACACGAATGCAATGCAAGAGTTAGCATAGACGGTTATTTCAACAGCAACACTGGCTCGCCTGAGCCCAGAAACTCGCGACAAGGAGCAGGAGGGTAGGGAGGTTCAAGAGAGCTGGTGAAGATCGAAAGCAAGGGTCGGAAAGGAACTTATGATCTGATCCTTGAACTAGAGGATGTGGTATACTAGGGGTCCTCGTACGCAAGCGCTGGAGGGTTCCTAAGTTTTACACATACACCCTCAGGTTGAAGAAAAAGATCACAGCCGAGCCCTCGGGCGAGGCGGATAAGGGTCGGCGGAACAGATAGGGTCGGGCGAGATGGAACCGGGGTCGGCAGGTTACCTTCTTCCTGAAAGGAAAGCTTGGGGTCGGGAAGAGGCAGACTTGGGCGGATGGACTAAAGCTTTGAACAACGGCTGAGACTGGCAGTGCTCCGGCGGCGGCGATGCTTCTTGCAGATCACAAGTAAGCTTTTACGGAGCACAGAGGAGCAAGCGGCTGGGTGACTTGGAGAAAACTGAGGGAGAAGCAGAGAGAAGAGTTCCTCAAGAACTTGGCGTGTGGTGCTAGGAGCTTGAGCAGGGAGCGAGAGAATGGCTGAGGGCAACAATAGCGGAGGGAACTCCGGCGGCTGGTGCATTCCTTTTATAGCTGCTGGAACGGAGAAAGGAAGCAGCGTGGGAGAGAGAGAAGGGGAGCGGCGTGAAGGCCGGGAAGAAGCAATGGAGTGCTCTGCCGGGGCGGCGATTGAGCGAAGAGGGCGGTGGTGCAGGACTCCGGGGGTGACGCCAGCGGTCATTGGGTTCTGCCGTCAGGGCAGCACATGAGCGGGTATGCCGGTGGTTGAGATTTGGCGGAGGCGGGCGTCGTCGTGCGGGAGATTTGATAGAAGCGACCGGTTTAACGGCGCTAGAATCGAGGGCACACAGGTGAGAAGACAGGCAGCCGCGGGCGAGCGCGGAGCAACAGATTGTCGGGCGGCTTCTGACAGGGTGGGGAAAGGAGCTGTCGCTGCCGCGGTCGGGGTTGGCGATGGAGGAATCGTCATGTAGCGGAGACCAGGCGGCGCGACTGTGTTCGAAGTGACGGAAAAGACGGGCGACATCGGGCTCTGGGGCCGGGATCTGGCGGTGTGATGATGGGCGCGGGAGGCAAGGCGCTGCAAAAGGTTGCAGAGGGGCTTCCGCTGCCATTGGGGAAGGGGGCGCGAGAATCCACTTGGTCATGAGCCAGAGACAAAACTGAGCGGCGGGCATCGGAGAAGCCGAGCCACGCGGCAGGGAGACTCTGAAGCAGGCATGCAACTCGAGTGCGCCTGTCGCGGAGGATCTGGGGAAAGATCTCGCGGGTCCACCGGGCGGATAGAACGGACGTTTGAGGAAGACTTAGAAGGATCCGACGGTGGGCTGAGCTCGCCGGGGTCGGGATCGGAGCGAAGCGGGGAGGGGTCGGGTCTCAGGGGTCGGAACCGGGCGGAAGGCTGAGCGCTCAGGCGCGGTAAAACAAGGCAGATGACTATGATCAAGGGCTCCGATTAAGATTAACTCGGGAGATTAGGGGTCGGTCGTCACACCTAGATACAGGGCTGGACACCGAAACGTGTCGTTAGACATGGAGACTACGGTGCAGGCCGACGTGGTCTACGTGACAGGATAGGAACTAGTCGAGGATTAGGAAACTACTCGTAACAATTAGAGTAGGACTCACTAGTCGAATCCGATTAGTATTCTTGTAAATAACCGACCTGTAACCCTGCCCCCCGGCAATATAAGGTGAGGCAGGGATTCCCTCCAAAGCAATTCAATACAACCAACACACAAGACGTAGGATATTATGCAATCTAGTGGTCTGAGCCTGTCTAAATTGTGTGTTCGAGTTCACCTTCGAGTTACTGATTTTGGCGAGCCCCACGCACTAAACACTACCTCGGGCACCCCCCTTGGTAGGTTGCTTGGGTCTAAACACCAACAGCTAGCACGCCAGGTAGGGGATCTTGCTGAGAATCCACTTGCAAACTCGATGGCCCAAGTCATCATCAAGCCCACCATCGCGTGAGCATGAGAGACGGGAGCGGGTATGGGGAAGATGGATTATAACGCGGATGGGATGACGGGACCTGAAGGTCGGGAGATCCTTTAGTACCTGTTGATAGCTCCAACCGGTACTAATAGCCTCCCATTAGTACCGGGTGAAGCCTTCAACCGGAACTAATGTGCCTGAGGGCCTTTAGTACTGGGTGGAGGCTCCACCTGGTACTAATGGGTGACCTTTAGTACCGGGTGGAGCTCCCAACCGGTACTAAAGGGGGTCACGGGGTGCTCTTGGGGAACTAGCCGTTAGACCCAGTACTAATGCTCACATTAGTACCGAGTCAAAAACCAACCGGTACTAAGGGCTAGGACCAATGCTTAGTTTTCCAGTTGTGTCTTAAATTGCCCTGATTTTTTCCATCTTGAGGAGTTCTTCCTTCATGTGCATAATCTATGTTATTAGCAAAGGTTATTATATTAGATCAATGGATTTACAGAATTAGAACTAATTTATTGTTAAGAAATTTGTATAAGTACTCTGAATTTGTGGTCAGTTATATGCTTGGGATGTACAAAGCTATGGATGAACTCACATATGTAGTATCCGCATAAATTATTCCTCGGATTCTGTCTCAAACACTATATATATGGCAAAATAAGTTATGAAGTATTTGTTGTATTCAAGTGATGTTGACGGAAGCGAGCCTATGCTCTGTTAATCATGTCTATGAGGTCGATGCATTGATTTCTTGGTCTCCTCAGAGAGTCCAGGATATAGACCATGCTTCGATAACCACGATAACAAGGAGTATATAGTGGAAGATGGACATATATACATAGTGAAAAGCTATTTAGTATTATTTTAAAATGCTAGTTCGAAAAATAAAAGAGATGGGAAATACGCTCACTTGAAGTTGTAACTATTTAAACACTCAAACATGCTTTTCTTCTTTTCCTTGCTGAGAATGTAGCTGGTAGGATCCCATGTTTCAGGTCCCGACGTGCTTGAATTGTATCATTTGCCTTTCCATATGTACCTAGTAAGCCAAGCACGTTCACGCAAAGATTTTTCATCAGGTGCATCACATCGATTGCATTACGAACCTCAAGGACTTCCCAATAAGGTAGCTCCCAAAATATAGACTTCTTCTTCCATATGGGTGCATATCCGTCCTCATCGTTCGGAACATGATGGCTATCAGATCCCTTGCCAAAGACTACCCTCACATCCTTTATCATAGAAAATACATGTTTACCATTACGGTGAACGGGCTTAGTACGTTTTTCTTCCTTCCCTTCCAAATGCTTCCCTTTCTTTTCTTAACGCTTAGTAGGAAGAAATCGACGATGACCCGTATACACGACCTTCTGACAGTGTTTTAAATACATGCTGCAATTTTCATATAAGCAGTGCGTGCAGGCTCGATATCCCTTATTTGTCTATCTGTCCAGACAGATTCCCAAGCCACCGACCAATCATTGATGGTTAAGAATAACAATGCTCATAGATTAAAAGTCTCCTTTTTGTCCTCATCCCACACACGTACTCCTTCTTCCTTCTATAATTGTAAAAGTTCATCAACCAATGGTCTTAGGTAAACATCAATGCCGCTGCCAGGTTGTTTTAGACCTTGGATAATTACCAGCATCATAACGAACCTCCGCTTTATGCACATCAAAGGCAGAAGGTTGAACATACATAAGGTCACAGGGCAAGTGCTATAACCACTACTGAACTCACCGAATGGATTGAATCCATCCGTACTTAAACCAAACCTTATGTTCCTTGCATCATTTTCAAACTCGAAAAATTCTCTGTCAACTGTTCTCCACTAGGACCCATCAGCGAGGTGTCTGATCATTTCATCTTGCTTACGTTCTTCTTTGTACCAACGCATCAACTTTGCATGTGCCTTGTTTTTGAACAAACGCTTCAAGCGTGGTACTACAGGGAAATACCTCGTTACATTCGCAGGAACTTTCTTCTTGCTAGCCTGTCCCTCAAAATCACCCGGGTCATCTCACCTGATCTTATAACGCAGCGCTTCGCACACAGGACAAACCTCGAATTTCTCGTATTCCTCACCGCGATAGAGGATACAGTCATTAGGACATGCAAGTATCTTTTATACCTCCAAACTCAGAGGACAAACAACCGTTTTCGCTTCGTACGTTGAGGACGGCAATTCGTTCTCCTCTGAAAGCATGTTCATTAACTCATTAAAATCCTTGTCAGAAACTCCATTTTTTACCTTCCATTGCAGCATTTGCAGTGTGGTACCTAACTTTTTGTGCCTCTGTTTATAATCTGGGTACAACAATTTCATATGATCAGCTAACATACCCTCGAACTTTTTTGACTCCTTCACATTCTCGCATCTTCCTTTGCATCTCGCAATATCTGACATCGATCATCAATAGGACCTTCTGCCTCGCTTATCTCTTCTTCAGCCTCGCCCATTGGAGTATCTGCAAAGGCACCTCTTCAAGTCCAGTCAAAAATATTGTCATCTTCTTCATCATCATCATCTTCCATCATAACTCATTTTTTCGCGTGCTTGGTCCAAACAAAATAGTTACGCATGAATCCAGAACTGTATATGTGGGCGTGAATAGTCTTTCTGGATAAGTAATCTTTCTCATTTTTACAATTTCTGCATGGACAACAAATAAAACTGGACGGCGGCTTGTTAGATTCTGCCAGATCGAGAAAACCATGCAAGCCATTAATGTACTCCATGAAGCGTTTGTCTGCGTTGTACATCCATTATCGATTCATCTACAAAGTATTAACAAATCAAAGATTTTCTGATCATGCATCTAATTATAAAGCATAACAAACATCATTCAAATTTCATAAAACTCAAATGTTGCTGAAAATTTTGATAGAAATATACAAATTTAAAGTTCAGATTCAAATAATATGATACACTACGACAAACTATCCACGTCTAGGAGGAAGGGTGCCGACTTCTCCGTTTGGCGCTTAACTGACGAACTGCACTTCTGAATGGCAAAAGCATTGCTGATCCTGACGGTCCGATCCCGCGACGCCGAGAGCTCGCCGTCCAAAACCGCAGCACCGAACAGCCCTGTCCTGTAGCTTCGCAGCGCCACAAGATCCACGCCCAAAACCTTCAAGGTTACTCCGTACACGTAGCTGAAGCCGATTCGACAGAGGCTCGGCAATCCCCATGCCATTTAATTTCTCGTGGCACCACGTTATCATGCAATTCACATTCACCCTCCTGCACACGCAATGGAAATGCCAATGCTCGTTGGAGCCGATTGCTGAATTTAGATATGTTCTTGACCAACCCCTATAAACCCAACTTAGAAATGTTGAAGTCTGTCCTACGTCAGTGACGTGTGCACAGCTGATCGATCGTGTCCTTGTCTCACTGATCTACTAGCTCGTTTGGAAGCGGCAAGAGTTGGAGCTATATCAACCTCCACTGCAGGTCGATCAAGCTCCATTGCATCGCCATGGCGAACCTAGCAGAGCAGTTTGTGCACGAGATGTGGACGGCTCCACGGGCGTGGCTTTTGCTCCTCCTCCCTCTCTTCCTCTTACTCCTACGCAGCTGGTGGGCAACGCTGTTCGGCCTCGGCGCCAACAGAGCGAGGGACCACCACCAGCAGCAGCAGCAGCAGCAGCAGCGAGACGGCCACCACCGCCTCCCACCTTCGCCACCGGCGCTCCCCGTCCTGGGCCACCTGCACCTCGTCGGCTCCCTCCCGCACGTCTCCCTCCGGGACCTCGCCGGGAGGCACGGCCCGGACCTCATGCTGCTCCGCCTCGGCTCCTTGCCGGTGCTCGTCGTCTCGTCGCCCCGCGCCGCCGAGGCGGTGCTGCGCACGCACGACCACGTGTTCGCGTCCCGCCCGCACTCCCTCGTCGGCGAGGTCGTCCTGTACGGCCCCTCCGACGTTGGCTTCGCGCCGCACGGGGACTACTGGCGCCGGGCGAGGAAGCTCATCACCGCGCACCTGCTCAGCGCCAGGAGGGTGCAGTCCTTCCGCCACGCCCGCGAGGGAGAGGTGGGCGCGGTGGTGGGCCGGATCGCCGAGGCGGCCGCCGCG
This sequence comes from Setaria italica, assembly GCF_000263155.2. Taxonomy (NCBI): domain Eukaryota; kingdom Viridiplantae; phylum Streptophyta; class Magnoliopsida; order Poales; family Poaceae; genus Setaria; species Setaria italica. The sequence continues at coordinate 24,030,415 of NC_028456.1, forward strand.
GGCGCGGCCGTCGACGCGGGCGAGCTCCTAAGCTCGTTCGCGAACGACCTGGTGTGCCGCGCCGTGATGGGCGCGTCCTTCCGGAGCGAGGGCCGGAACAGGCTGTTCCGGCAGCTCGTCTGCGACACCACGCCGCTGCTGGCTGGTTTCAACGTCGAGGAGCTCTTCCCGTTCCTGGCTCGCTTCGGCGTACTCAAGAAGGTGGTCCGCGCCAGGTCCGAGAGGTTGAGGAGGAGGTGGGACGAGCTGCTCGACAGGCTCATCCAGGACCATGAGAGCAAGTACGAGCCGATGGCGGCGAGTGATCCGAAGGATGACGATGACTTCATACACGTTCTGCTCTCCGTTCGGCAGGATTACGGCCTCACAAGAGACCAAATGAAAGGCCTCCTGCTTGTAAGTATACAATACATCAGCTCATGTCTGGCAATTAGAATTGTAAATTCGTAAGACCTGATTACCTGAATAAGAATTGGACATGCAGGACGTGTTCGTCGGGGGAATCGACTCGGTATCTTCGACACTCGAGTTCACCATCGCGGAGCTCATGCGGAAGCCACGCGTGATGGAGAAGCTGCAAGCCGAGGTGAGGAGCAGCACGCCCACGGGACAAGAGATCGTCAGCGAAGACGACCTGAAGAGCATGCCCTACCTGAGAGCCGTCACGAAAGAGTCACTCCGGGTGCACAACGTGACGCCGCTGCTGGCGCCGCACCTGTCCATGGCCAGCTGCAGCGTCGACGGCTACGCGATCCCTGCCGGGGTGCAGGTCCTGATCAACGCCTGGGCCATTGCCAGGGACGCGCGCTACTGGGGCGAGGACGCCGAGGAGTTCGTCCCCGAGAGGTTCATTGATGGCGGCAGCGCTGTGGATGTTAGCTTCAAGGGGAGTGACTTCCAGTTCCTGACTTTCGGGTCCGGACGAAGGATGTGCGCCGGGATGAACTTCGCCGTGGCCACCGTAGAGGTGATGCTGGCGAACCTGGTGCACCGTTTCGACTGGGAATTACCACCGGGGAAGGAGGGGCGCGACATTGATATGTCACAGGTGTTCGGGCTTGTGGTCCGACGGAAGGAGAAGCTTCTCTTGGTTCCAAAATTACGTGCATAGTGCTTGTGTTGGATGGAGGCACTGTAATAAAAACTCATCGGTGGGTGTACGTTTACTGTTTACATCACTATTACATGCATACAGCATGATGATAGGGGATTTTTCATTAAAAAAAGAAATAGGTATTCAAATTCAAGTTAGAGGGGACTCGAACTTGGATGATCTAAGCTCACTTCCTATACAACATGATGATCAGTTAATGCAACAATAGTGTATGCGCGAAAAAATGTAGATGATTTTTATGAAAGGCAATGTGGGTCATTTCTACGGAAATTTGGATCGGGAGATCCCATCCCTATAACCTGAGTAATTAACTTTGTCCATTTGACCTGTGATAAACGTTAGAAAAATATATATCAAGAATTTTTTGTTATTATTTTTATATTATAGGCGAGGGGCATTTCTACTAAACTAATCCTACGATATACAAAAATTGCATGAAAAACAACAATAATAATAAGTTCTTAAGGTGATTTTCTAACATAGTACACCATGTCCATGTCCTCTATTATCTCATAAAATTTCAACTTCAAGTTCAACGAGTACATGGAGAAATGAAAAAAAAACTCAACAAGAGTAGATTGGAGCATCTAAAATAGTTTAGGGGAGTATATTGAGCGAAATTTTAGCCAGGAGATCAAATGGACAAAGTTAGTTGTTCAGGGTGGTAAAATAGAATTTTTCCTAAATTATTTAATTTACTGTTACCAATTTGTTTAATTACCCATCTCTCATTTTGTGCACAAATGTTGTACATCAATACATCATTGCTTTTCAGTGATCAATATCTTGAAGTAATGAGTTCATCTACTGTATATTTTTGCTTTAATTGTTTGAAATTTTAGATTGTATTGCTACAAGCGTGCTTTGTTGATAGTTCGCGAGGAGCATAATTAAGGGGGTGGGGGATTTGGGGGCTTGAGCCCCCTTACCTTCCCACAATAATGAAGCCCCCTGGTCTCTTGATCCCTCCTATCGTTTTTGAGGAGAAAGAAGGAAGAAAAAAGAAGAAGAGGAGGAGCTCCCCTAGTTTCTATAGCTGGCTCTGCCCAGGCTTGAACTATTGATATGCGACAATAATTCCCTTATTGCACCTTAAATACCTTCAGATCCAATAGAAAAATATTGCCATCGAGTATCTTGTAGTAGATGCTGCACATTTGAGTTTGAGTCACGCACTTGTATTTTTTAAATTTATTTTTGAAAGAACAGTAATCGTTGGTTACAAATCATTATATTTAAGATGTGAAAACGGCTGATAGCAGTGCGCTGCAAGGGATATGAAAACAGCCCGGCATATAGCTTAATTAAAAACACAGTAATTTGTAGAATGAAAAAGATTAATATCACAAATTGACATTCCAACATAGTGTTTTGTATCTGTTGATTCTTACTTTCTCGTGGTGCTCGTGGGCTTTCTATTTTAGTGAACAAGAACTAGGAGGACGTACAGGTCGTATTCGAACACTGTTCAGCCAGGTTTATTTTGCGTAGCCAGCACCAGCAGATTGAGCATATAGGTTGGGAGATCAGAGATGCCACCAACCTAAAAAGTAGCTCGATGCATGTGGTCCCCTTCGCCATCCGAGGCATCCGCCATTCGAGGCTGCCGCCATTCGCCGTCGCCCTTGTCCTGCCTCTGTGAGCTCCACTTCCTTCCCTCTCTCTTGTAACCTAACAGTAGTGCCGAAGAGCTTAGACCACCGCCTCCTAGCCTCGCTGCCGGCCGCTGGGGCCGTGCGCTGCTGTGTCGTGCCGCCTAGCCTAGCCTCGCCCGCCCGCTCACACTGTTCGCCACCACGCTCTGGCCATGCACCGCATGCGACGTCGCGCCAGGCCGCGATGTCGTGGGCGCGGTCACCGTGCGCCATCGGCCGCCTGTGCGCGCCCATGCCGCGCCGTGATGCGCCGCCACTGTGGCCCACATGGCTGCCACATAGGCACCATGTGGCGCTGATGAGGCAAGCCGGGCCCAAGCTGCACCCCGCCGCTGTGGGGCGAGCTGCATCCTGCTGACCGCACCTGGCTGCCCCGCCACCGCGCTCATCAGCGTCGGCTGCCCCTCCCCCGTGACCCACCGGTCGTACCTCGCCGGATCTAACCGCCGCCGCCCCGCCGGCCGCCGACATCCGCAGCCCCGCCGGATCCGGCCGGTCGCACCCCACCGAAGCCCCGGCCGCACCCCCGCCATGAGGGGGGGGGGAAAGAGAGAGATGGAGAGAGAGAGAGAGAGAGAGGCGTACCAGGGAAGAGGAAGCCGAGGCCATGCCGCCGGAGCCACCACCCACCAAGGCTGCCACGCCGTCGGAGCCGCCACGCCACCGAAGTCGAGCCTGCGTCCGCCATCCGCGCTCGCCTTTGCTGTCGCCGCACCTAGCCCCGCTGCTGCTCTCCACTAGCAGTGAGGGGCAAGTGGAGGGGGAAGGGGAGGGGCAGTAAAGGGGCGAAGGGTGGTAGCTAGGAGAGGAGGGTCGGTAGGAGAGGAGGCAGGAAGGGGAGAAAGCTGGCGGGGGAGGGAGAGAGGGAGGAGGGAGGGTGTGAATAAGGAGGTGCGGAGGGGGGGGGGCGGAGAAAGAGGATAGGAGCGGTGTAGGGGGGTGGATAAGGCGGATGGGCCGACAAGTGGGAGCTCCTCCAACCGGTACTAAAGGTCAGCCATCAGTACCGGGTGGAGGCTCCACCCAGTACTAAAGGCCCTCAGGCACATTAGTACTAGGTGGAGGCTCTACCCGGTACTAATGAGTGACTCCAACCGGTACTAAAGTGGGTCACGAGAGGCTCCTAGAGAACTAGCCGTTAGACCCGGTACTAATGCTCATATTAGTACTAGGTTAAAAAGCAACCGGTATTAAAGGATAGGACCAATGCTCAGTTTTCCAGCAGGTAAGGTGGTGGGATGAGCTTCTTGACAAGATGATGATGATTTGATCCATGTGTTGCTGTCCGTTTGACACGAGTACGGCCTCACCAGAGAGCAGATGAAAGCTATCCTGCTTGTGAGTACAAAGCTTCTAAGTGAATTCTTCTAGTGAGAAGTACTAGGTGAGGTCTCATGTCCTGTGCTATTTTGTCCTCTCGACCTGATGATCTTTCTCGAGTTTTGGGTGTGCAGGACGTATTTTTCGGAGGAATAGGGACAACGTCTTCGATGCTCGACTTCACCATGGCAGAGCTCATGCGGAAACCACGAACGATGGCGAAGCTTCAAGCTGAGGTGAATAGCAGCGTCCCCGAGGGAGTAGAACTTGTCAGTGAAGCGGATCTAACAACAAACATGACTTGAGGTTCGTTTGGTAGGGCTGTGACTGTGGCTGAAACGCCTCTAGCTACAGCTTCTCTGGTGGAGTGGTTTCTTCGATAAAGCTAAAGCTGTTCTGTAAAGTGTTTGGCAAAACGACTTCTCCTGTATTCCTAGGAATGGATGCTAGAGATCAAATGTCCTGCATGCCCTTAACGGATTGTTTGAATGGATAAATTATAATTTGAGTTCGTTAGATGGAAAATGGAAAATGTCAAATGTGCCCTTGTTAATTTAATTTGGATGTGCATATGTTTTTATCAATTTATAATGTAATTTTATATGAAATAAAAAAATAATTATTAATATTTTTCCCATGTGACACCCCTCCTTTTTCTACCGTATTTTTTCACGGTCATTTTTTTTATATCGGCCCTGCTTCTTTCTTTCGTCCTTATCCTCTCCAACCTAGCTCGTGAGTCCACATGCCTGTCGTGACATTGCCATTGCTGCGCCCTTCATCCACAAGCAGCGCCTGCTGGTGGAGAAGCAGGAGGAGTCTCTGGATTGAGGCCTGCTCATCCGTCGCTGTCCTACCACACCCTCCCACCCCGCTGCAGCGTCCTTCCCCGCCGTCTCGAGCCGACACCACCACCGGGGTCGGGAGCTGCGGCGAGGCCCATAGCCGTCGCCCATGCGCCGCCAGGGGCTACGATGGGCACCATGGCCACCACCCATGCGCCGACGGGGGGCCACGGTGGGGCGCCATGGCCGCCGGCCGCCTTGAGCCTGCATCCCGCGTCGTCATCGCCTTCGGCCTCCACCTCCTCGTTCCTGCCCTTACTAGTCGCCTGCTCCGCCTACGGGTTCCTCCCGGGGGCAAGGATGGCAACTGAAGGGGAGAAGTCGCGGGGAGCCAATTTTTTTTTCCCCCCTCCCTCGGATAGCTCTAGTCAGTGGGTTTCAAGCGGCTTCATCAGCGAAGTCATTCCGGGAACTAGCGTTTGGTATGGCTTCTTCAAAAACCGATGAAGAAACCGCTGAAGAAGCCGTGCCAAACAAGACCTTAATTACCTGAGGACTGTCGTTGAAGAGTCGCTCCAGCTACACCCCGTGGCGCCTCTCCTTCCGCACTTCTCAATGGCTAGATGCAGCATCGATGGTCACACGATCCCTGCTGGGTTACGAGTCTTGATCAACTCTTGGGCGATCGGCAGGGACGCACGCTACTGGGAGGATGCCGAGGAGTTTATCCCTGAGAGGTTTGTTGGTGACGGTAGTGCTACGCATGTTAACTTCAAGGGGAACGACTTCCAGTTCTTGCCTTTTGGGTCTGGACGAAGGATGTGCGCTGGAGTGAACTTCGGGATAGCCTGCATAGAGCTGATGCTGGCAAACCTTGTGCATCGTTTTGACTGGGAGTTGCCGGTGGGGAAGAAGAGAGGTGACATCAATATGTCCGAAGTGTTTGGGCTAGTGGCGAGCCAAAGAGAGAAGCTTCTCCTAGCTAGTTCCAAAATTACGTATATAGAATCATATATGTTACATGCAAGCACTAAAATAAATGTCGAATGGCCGTGGATATAGTAGAATATGTACGATGATAAGTTGTCCAGTTGTCCTCAAACTTGTTTATTAATAGTAACCATTTTGGTTTTTGAACTTTTAATTTGCATATATAGGTTCCTAAAGGTAGTAACTCAAATTAATTATTGTTAAATGGTAGAAGTAGGCCGCAAGGGATGTGAAACCGCTACGGCCTATATTGCTTAACTAGCAGAAATACCCGTGCGTTGCTATGGGTCATTACTTGCTCACGTGTTGGCGTTGATGTAGGTGATCTATACGCGTGTTGCTGAGCAGTTTCTCGATGGCGAGGAGGTCCTGGGCTCCTGGCCAAAACCCCGCAGCTATTTATACAAGCAAGAACACAACCTCGATTTCTATCCGAGTCGGCCTCGATTCCGATCCGGTTCGGCAGCGAACTCTCTTGGCAGTCTGGCCCCGAGTCAGCTTCGATTCCGATCCAATTCGGAAGCGAGCTCTCCTGGCAGTCTGGCCTCCACTCCAATCACTGCCCGCTTCGCTGCCGCCTCGAGGATGCGGTGGCCATTACCTGGTCGACACGACTGGCGTTGTGCGGGTCCCTGAAGTGGCGTAAGAATCGGAGGATGATGGCGTCGACGTCGGAGGACGGCGGGATGTCGTCGGTGGACATGAGGAACTCCTGGAGGTGACGGCCACGCCGTCGTGGCTGTGGCCATTCTCGATGGGCGGGAGCCTCCTCCTGGAAGTGGAGGAGGAGGAGACGTTCAAAGTCAACCAGTTCGAGTTCGACTACGCGTCGGATTCGACTTCGCCTCGGACTACTCCAACGTTCCGCTCAGGGGTCGGACACTCCCGACCCCAGGACTCAGGGTCGGGCGAGGCGGAGCTTCACTCGGAGTCGGGCGAGGCGGAGTTCCACCCTCAAGGGGTTGGGCGCATCCGACCCCGGGACCAAGGGGTCGGGCACATCCGACCCCGGGACCAAGGGGTCGGGCGCATCCGACCCCGGGAAAAAGGGTCAGGCGAGGCGGAGTTTCACCCTCAAGGGGTCGGGCGCATCCGACCCCGGGACTAAGGGTCGGGCGAGGCGGAGTTCCACCCTCAAGGGGTCGGGCGCATCCGACCCCGGGACCAAGGGTCGGGCGTATACTCAAAATTGGATTGTGGGTTGATATCACGAAATATTAGGGGTTTTTTTGAAAAATAGCCTCGGACTACTCCAAGGGTCGGACACTCCCGACCCCAGGACTCAGGGTCGGGCGAGGCGGAGCTTCACTCGGGGTCGGGCGAGTCGGAGTTCCACCCTCAAGGGTCGGGCGCATCCGACCCCGGGACCAAGGGTCGGGCGAGGCGGAGTTCCACCCTCAAGGGGTCGGGCGCATCCGACCCCGGGACTGCGGGTTGATATCATGAAATGTCAGGGATTTTTTTTTGAAAAATAACCCGACGGACGAAAAATCCAGGCAGAAACGTTACTTGCTTTAATAATAGGTAAAGATTAAGCACAATAATCGTACAACGTACGACAATATAAAATTAGGATCCCAAGTCGACTTCCGAAATATTTTGGTGCATCTTACTTTCTCGTGGTGCTGGTGATTTAATTGGACAAGAGAAAAATATATGAGATCGTAGTTGAATATAAAAGTACTGTGGTTGCGGCAGGAGCTAGCAAGAACTTACAGTTACAGGTGAGGGGTTTTGGACTTTGCAGCGCCCATTCAGTTCCAACTTCCAAGCAGAGGCGCTTGCGTGCAAGGAGACTTGCAGAAACGTACGTAGTTGGATATTGGTCTAAGCTTCTATTTGGTTCCTTTAGTCAAGTTTAGTCCAGGGACTAAACTTCAATCCCTACCATATTTGAATCAAAGACTAAAGTCCATTAATACAAACAAACAAAGATGAAAATACCTCTAATCAAATCACAAAACCAAGGAGATCGAGGAGGAGCGAACAAACGACTGACGAAACCAAGCTCACGCCACCACACGCACGCGCAGAGCGCAGAGCGCAGGCGCATCCCACCACCACCACCTCCTCGCCCGATCTTCCCGCCCCGCTGCTCGCCGCACCCTGATGTCGGCCACCGACCCTTCCGCGGCGGCCACCGACCCAGACAGCCCGAACGCCGTCCACCTCACCTGGAACGCCGGGCTGCACTCCAAGGTCGAGGCCAGTCGTTGCGTCGTGCCGCTCGCCGCCATTGTCTCGCCCGCACGCGTCCCGAATCCCTCCACCATGGCCCTGCTGCCGCTACCCTACCCACCGCTCCGTTGCAAGCCGCCCTGCTCCGCCCTCCTCAATCCCTTCGCGCGCGTCAACTTCGCCGCCAAGATCTGGATCTGCCCACTCTGCTTCTCCAGGAACCACTTCCCGCCGCACTACACCGCCATCCCCAATTCCAACGTCCCGGCCGAGCTCTTCCCGCAGTGCTCAACCGTCAAGTACATCGTCGACGGCACCCCCGGGGCTACCATAGCCCCGCCGTCGCCCATCTTCCTCTTTGTCGGGTGCGGGTGGAACGGGTGCGGCGGCGTGGGGAGGAGCGGGGATGGGGGCAGGGTGTGGAGAGGAGAGGGGGCGGTAGCGGCGGTGTGGGGAGCGAGCGAGGGCAACCCAAAGGGAGGGTTCGGAACGGGTGGGAATAGGCAATAAATGAGGGGCATGGGTGTCCTTCTGGGCTTTTAGTCCACTTTAGTCACTTAAGGAATTAGAGGACTAAACCCTTTAGTCCTCTTTTAGTCCCTATGTTTGGCAGTTTAGGGACTAAAAGAGGCTAAAAAGGAGAGACTAAAGTTTAGTCCTACAACCAAACAGAGCTCAGTAGGCGATGGAAACATTAATTACAGAGTCTGACAAAAAACAAAACTACTGTCTTTTTAATTGCAGTACAGCTATAAAATTATAATAACTAGTTCGCCGATCCATGTACGGACTAATAATTCATAAAAATAATTAGGGCATAAGCTAAGACTCAAAATAGCTTACCTTCCTCTCTTATTTGTTAATATTTAAAATAAATGCTCATATAAATATATATATCTATCTTTATCCATCTTCATAAACTGTAGTTAGCGATTACTATATTTAGTTTTTTTCATTCAGATCATACTCCCTCCATTCCTGTTCATAAGGCGTGTCATTATAGCATGGTCTTCCAAATTAGATTTTGATCATTCATTTATCTTATCTTATATTATTTATGATTATAAACTTATAATCATTGGAGAGTACATTTGGTTACAAATCTGATCATGTCAAATTTATATTAAAAATAAAAATTTGTTGGTTAAATTATTGGTCAAAGATTGTAAAGTTTGAATCTTGATATGCGTGTGCGCTTTATAAATAGGAACGGAGGGAGTATTTTTTTTTCACTTTGCATCGCACTTGAATACATATTTGACATGCATTTAATTGAACTCTTAGTTTAAGCTAGTTTAAGGTAGAAATCACTGTTCTGACTCTATACATATATATAAATTATATTGTGATATACATCAAGTGGGAAATTCTTGCAGCAGGCCTGCTTATCAAAGCCCACTTCGAAGTTGTATTTCACGAGGAATGTCCTTTCATGAGCCCAAGTCCACTGATAGCTAAGCCCAACCTATCTCGTAATTGAGGGAGGCGGCTTTACCAAATCAAAGTTTTGCAACCAACAAAATGCGTCAAGACTCAAGAGCAACTTCGTGGAGTGTCGTCGTGACATTTTTACAGCTGTCATGCACAATTCGGCAAAGGAATATTCTTTACGGACGTACTAGCGCCCGGACGTTCGATAATTTTTTTTTATCAGACGCTCCATCGCAACATTGAACAACTATCGAAACATCAAAAATCAACACTTGCAACACGAGGATTGCAATACCTTTACGTGCATGAAACATCTCGAACCACTTTGTACAACATTCAAAACAGACACATTGCAACAACATTGCAACAACATAAAAAGCATCTCTTACAGCATTGCAACAACGAAAGAATAAGAGACCGAAACAAAGAAAATAACTATATGCAACATTATGAACAAGTTGGTGCAGCACCCGATTGCTAGCAAGTTGGACTGTTGCAAAACAGATGAAACATCAAAAACCACTGTTGCAACATCCCAAAATAACTAATGCAACACCAGGAGGTACCTATTGCAACATGGAGCCGTCAGTAGGCGCGAGCTTCTGCCGCTCCGGTTCGCTACGACGTCGAGCATCACGCGGAGGAGACGGAGCTCGCTCAGATCCATGATGACCAGCCTGCCCATCGTCGGCCGAAGGAGAGGAGACGCTACCGGATATGGGAAGGGCACCGCTGGCCGGGGTAGGGGAGGATCAGGGGCTTGCTTGGATCTCACTGGGATTGGGAAGAGGGCTATCGGATCCGCGGACGTTGGGCGCTCCCGGTGGGTGAGGATGCCGAAGTGGGGAAGGGGTGCCGCCGGGGTGGGCGAGGAGGATGCCGGGGTGGGGGACGAGGCTGCTGGGGTGGGGGAGTGCACCCACCTAGGCATCCACCTTAACCTCCATCTGCAGCACGGGATTGATGCGGGGATGAGAAGGAAGGCTGCAGCGGCGATGAGGAGCGCAGAGGATAAGATATGCCTGTCGGTGAAAATGAATATGTGGACGAGAATGAGGTTGGCTGGCGGAGCGTCCGGACGCCGGACGCCGTAGCCTAGCGTTTCCGTATTCTTTCACTTACGATATCAACGCTAGTAGCTTGTTAATTAGCGTGTTGAATGAGTAAGATGTTTTTATACTTCACGGGTTATCTAAACTTAGAAAAAAAATACAAATTCTCATACATCATTGACATTTATGGATGCGATCGTGTATGCATGTCATCATGTGTGCGGAAACTACCGAAGTCAGAACCTACAATACAATCGAAATGTTATATAAGCACTATCATTCCATCGCTGATCGATCAACCTCCGCCACAAACTGAGACTATACGATCCATTGCCATGGCGAACCTAGCACAGCAGTTCATGCTTGAGCTGACGGCTCCACGAGCATGGTTGCTTCTGCTCCTCCCTCTCTTCCTCTTGCTTGCACGCTACTCGCTCAGCGCCAAGAGTGCGAGGAAGATGAAGCAGCAGCAGCAGGACGACCACGTACCGCCTTCACCTCCGGCGCTGCCGGTCCTCGGGCACCTCCTCCTCGTGGGCCCGCTCCCGCACGTCTCCCTCCGGAGCCTCGCCAGGAAGCACGGCCACGACCTCATGCTCCTCCGCCTCGGCGCCATGCCGGTCGTCGTCGTCTCGTCGCCGCGCGCCGCCGAGGCGGTACTGCGCACGCACGACCACGTGTTCGCGTCCCGGCCGCTCTCCCTCGTCGCCGAGGTCGTCATGTACGGCTCCTCGGACATCGGCTTCGCGCCGAACGGGGACTACTGGCGGAAGGTGAGGAAGCTCGTCACCACGCACCTCCTCACCGTCAAGAGGGTGCAGTCACTACGCCACGCCCGCGAGGAAGAAGTAAGATTGATGCTACTACCTTCCAAAAGTTAGCAACTCTTATTATTAGTTGACGCTGTAAAAACGTGACGTGTGTACGTGCTTGGGCAGGTGAGCACGGTGATGGCTCGGATCGGCGAGGCGGTCGCCGCCGGCGCGGCGGTGGACGTGGGCGATCTGCTCGGCTCGTTCACGAACGACCTGGCCTGCGGCGCCGTTATGGGCAAGTCATCCCGGAGCAAGGACCGGAACAAGCTGTTCCGGCAGCTCGTCGTCGACACGTCCCCGCTTCTAGGCGGATTCAACGTCGAGGAGTTCTTCCCGTTCCTCGCCCGCTTCGGCGTGATAAGCAAGTTGGTCCGCGCCAAGTCCGAGAGGTTGAGGATAAGGTGGGACGAACTGCTGGACAGGCTGATCGATGACCACGAGAAAAAGCACAACAAACCGATGTCAGCAGCGAGTGATCCGAAGGACGAGGATGACGACTTCATACACATCTTGCTCTCTGTTCGGCAGGAGTACGGCCTTACCAGAGAGAACATGAAAGCTATCCTGCTTGTAAGTTTACATTCATCTCATATTATTAATAAATTTCGATGCACAAATACACACAGCTCGCGAATTCTGTTTCGTTCAGGCCTGAATCCTCATGATAAAGGAGTTTTGGTCAAGCAGGATGTGTTTTTCGGGGGAATAGACACAGCAGCTTCGGTACTGGAATACACCGTCATTGAGCTCATACAGAGGCCACAAGTGATGAGGAGACTCCAAGCCGAGGTGAGGAGCATCGTGCCCAGCGGACAGGACATCGTCAGCGAGGCCGACCTGAACAGCATGGCCTACCTGAGAGCCGTCATAAAGGAGTCGCTCCGGCTGCGCCCCGTGACGCCGCTCCTCGCGCCGCACTTCTCCATGGCCAGCTGCAGCATCGACGGGATGGTGGTCCCCGCCGGTGTTCGCGTTCTGATCAACATCTGGGCCATCGGCAGGGACCCGCGCTTCTGGCAGGACGCGGAGGAGTTCATCCCCGAGAGGTTCCTCGACGGCGGCAGCGCGGCGGGCGTCAGCTTCAAGGGGAACGACTTCCAGTTCCTGCCCTTCAGCGCCGGCCGCAGGCAGTGCCCCGGGATGAACTTGGGGATGGCCGCCGTCGAGGTCATGCTGGCGAACCTCGTGCACCGATTCGACTGGGAGATGCCGCCGGGGAAGGAGGCGCGCGACATCGACATGACCGAGGAGTTCGGGCTGGTGGTGCACAGGAAGGAGAAGCTCCTATTAGTTCCGAAACTAGTACGTGTGTAGCACCATCATTGCAACCAAGCGATCCAACAGATGGCCAATGGATGCAGGCCGGATTCTTGGCACAGCATGTCAGCATGATGACTAGTTGCGTCAGTGTAACAATAGTTTACTTATTTTCATTTTTTTGGAACTGTTTACTTATTTTCATAGATTGTTTCAATTCTTGTGTCGAACACGTTTGCGCATGCGTACTATGATGTCGATTGGCTGTTGGCGCATACCATAGGTCACCATTTGTAATAATCAGTCTTCTAAAGTAATGAAGTTTTCTTCCTGTATAATTAACATTCTGCCCACAGGCACTTCCCGTAGTTCTTTTATAATAGTTGTGAATGCTTGGAGTGTTTTAATTGTTACTTAGTAAAACGCACGCCCTATATTTCAGTCTTCAGAAAAATCATGCGAGATTTCAGATAATGTGTGTGAAAATGCAGTTTTCTTCGAATTGTTACATGCAAAAGGTTTGGGAGGGGTTAGGAAAAGAGGGTTTCCGTATCTCTGATAACCTCAGGCTGAGAGCCTGAGAAAAGGCTCAAGAGTAGACCGCACTAGTGGCAGCCATTGGCAGGTGGCACTAGTGACGGCGGGACAGGAGGGCGGAAGGCAAGGTAGAGCACAACACTGCTGCAAAACGGATAGGAGGAGAAGAACTGAAGAGGGTGCAGAAACAATTCAAGAACAGTAGAAACTACTCCCTCCATCCTAAATTATAAGTCGCTTTGACTTTTTTGGACTTTTTTGATACATTCACTTTTCTATGTATATTGATAAAACAATATGTTTAGATGCATAGCAAATAAAGTAATGAAGTTTTCTTCCTGTATAATTAACATTCTGCCCACAGGCACTTCCCGTAGTTCTTTTATAATAGTTGTGAATGCTTGGAGTGTTTTAACTGTTAGTTAGTAAAACGCACGCCCTATATTTCAGCCTTCAGAAAAATCATGCAAGATTTCAGATAATGTGTGTGAAAATGCAGTAAGTTTGGAGAAAGGGCTCAAGAGTAGACCGCACTAGTGGCAGCCATTGGCAGGTGTTGATGGTGTTGGATAGGTTCTGGAACTTGCTATTGTCACCATCGTCTTCGTCTTCCTTAACCTTGCCCTTATCTTTTGTGCCAGATGGTTCTGACAGGTCATTCATGACTCTGCGTAGACTGAAACAATCTATCGTAGTGTGCTTGTGGTATGGGTGCCATGGGATGGCACTGTTTCTTCAGGAGCTCGTTGAACGAGGGCCTGTCTTGATTCTTGCCGCCACCTTTCTTGGACGGCTGTGATATTGTCACAATAGTATTGTCTGGCTTTCGCTTGCGGTTGTTATCTTCCGAGTAGTTATTTTGGTTGTCGTTGCTAGGGTGATCATTACGGTTCTTGTCATTATGTTGGCCATTGTTCTGATTATTGTTGTTCTGGCCTTTATTGCGATTAGACTCGAACCTCTTGATCTCCCTGCCTTCTTCATCTACCCATGCTTGTATCATGATCTTGAGAGATTTGACATCAACGGGGCGTCTTCTGCCAAAATCTTAGAACATCCGGCAATCATCGAGACCATTCTAGAAGTAGTCTATAACGTCGTGCTCCGTGATGTCCACGATTGTAACCTTCTTGTCAAAAAAATCGACGTAAGTAGCTCCGCAGGGTCTTCCCTTCTTGTTGTTTAAGTTGAGACAAGTCGATCTTGTTGCCAGGTCGCTGCGAATCGATGGAATTCTTATCCAATGATTTGAGGCATGTGAGTTGCGCTGCCTCCATGCAGATGGGAAAGTAGATGACGGTATTGTCGTTTCCCCAGCTGCTTGCACTGACAGCGAGTAGCATCGTAGCTATTGGACTAGGTCCTGCTTGCCATCATACTTTGTGGTACCCGAATGTTTCAATTTTTTGGATAGAATTGTCCTCCTCACGCGTCTTGAGAAGGCGGGGAACCCGTCAGAATCATTTCCTAGGTACTCGACTTCTTGCTCGCGCTCGATGCACCATCCATCGATGATGGTACAAGCGTCGCAGTTAGCGTTGATCTTGTTGTGGAGGTCTTCTGCTGGGCACTCGAGTTCTGGATTAGCCCCACAGTGGCCACGGCCTCCCAAGGGTCCTGCCTGACTACCCTCTGCTCTAGCTTGGCTCGATATGGCGCCTCCAAGTTGGCTTGATCTGGACCAAGAGCCTCTATGGCTACTACCATGATGACTACACTAGGATGGAGAATGTTGAACTGACTGTATTGGATTATGCTGATCAAGTTGTTCGTAAGCGAGTTCCGCTAGTTGAGCCAACTGTCTTGTGTACTTGTTTTGAGGCATTGTGCGGGTGATGAGATCAATAGACGCGACGGTAGCTAGGGGAGTGCGATGATGACGCATTTGAACTGCTTTGAAAGCGTTATCTAGGTTCTAGATTGGTAGGTCCGCTGCAAGGCGGCGACGGCGCTATCCTCTTGCGGTGTTCCTTGCTCATCCTGTGAGACATCATTCGGGTGACGTTCATGTCGCGGGTTTCTGTCCCATTGCTTTTCTTCTTTGTTCTCTTGTCCAGTAATAAGAGCGAAGAGTTCTCATTCTGAAGAGTAGCTTCCTGAACTTGAGGTGATGACCTCCGTGGTGCTGCCTTCTTCATTGATGGGTGACAGAGGAGTTTCCACCTGGTACAGGAGGGTGTCGAGGTAGGTAATGAGGCGTGAATCATCATCCTTGGTGAGAGTAGGTGGCTTCATGTTGGGCTAGTAGACAAATTTACCTTTGGGAGTTGATGTGATCAATAGGCCCTGCTGTGGACCTAATAAAGGGGTCTCCTCATCCGGGTCCGAGTAGTAGTCGAAGTCCTCGATCGTGTCCATATTGGATTGTGATCTGGACAAGTTTGCCTGATAAACAGTGGTCGCGTTGCATAGTCTGAACAGGAATCGACTCGGGTGGTAGTCCGACTCGCAAGCGCCGGCTCGTGAAAGTCAATCCGACTGGCGGGAGAAGTCGAGTTCTACTCGGACTCGTCCCCCTAGCCTCTAACTAAGTTAAAATTGAAAATTCATTGAAATTCTTGACGAGATCCTCCAGAGCTTGACGTTGGAGCTTCATGGTTTGCTGCTTCTTTTCCAGGGTCGACGCAATGTGGCGATGGAAATTTTGAGCATCTGCGATGCAAACCCAGGAGCCAAAGATGAACATCATGCCTGCTTCAAACACGATGATTGGCTTGATGATGACTCGTGCCATCGAGTTCGTCAGCAGATTCTTGGTGAGATCCCCTACTTGGCACGCCAGCTGTCGGTGTTTAGACCCGGCAACCTACCGAGGGGGTGCCTGAGGTAGTGTTTTGGTTAGTTGGGCTTGCCGAGATCAAGAACTCGAAGGTGAACACAGACACATGATTTAGACAGGTTCGGGCTGCAGAATAGCGTAATACCCTACGTCCTGTGTGTTGGTTGGATTGAATTATTTTGGAGGGGGTCCCTTCCTCACCTTACATTGCTAAGGGCAGGATTACAGGTCGGTTGTTTACAAGAATACTAGTCGGATTCGACTAGACGAGTTCTACTTCTTGCTAAGAGTATTTTTTCTAATCCTCAACTAGTTCCTGTCTTGCCACGTAGACTACGCCATCCTGCGCCATAATCTCCATATCAGATATGTCTCGGTGTCCAACCCTATATTTAAGACTATCCAAACCTTCTGGTGGACCCACAAGTGTATGTACGACACTCATGGCTTCTAGGAAAGCTGAAGTCATGTGCTATAAATGTGGGTTGAAGTTGGGTCTAATCACAGTTGTGCTTCTACAGTTCCCCTGCATGTAGTTGAAGAACTTTGGCAACTAGTTCAAGATCCAACTACTGAACTCAATATTTCTGCTCAATTGAATGATTATGATTCTGGTGATGATCTCTGTGCTCTCTCACTTGCTGCAGTCAATGGTGAGGAAGGACCAAGGACAATTAGGTTCATGGAAAGAATAGGAAATTCAGAAGCTATAGTTTTGGCTGATTCTGGCAGCTCTGGAAATTTTGTCAGTGAGCTGATGGCTACAAATTTACCTAATTGGAAGAGGTTGCCAAAATCCATACAGGTGAAGGTCGCCAATGGAGCTATCTTGACTTGCACTCATGAGCTTAAGAATTGCAAGGTATGGATTGATGGTAGTACTTCACCATTTCTCTGAAGATACTTCCTCTAAAATGTTATGATATTATTTTGAGCATGGACTGGCTAGAAATTCATAGTCCTATGGAAGTACATTGGAAACTGAAATGGATGTCTTTGGAGTATCAAGGGTCCAGAATTACACTTCAGGGTATCCAACCAAAGGTTGAGGCTTGTGAATTTGTTAATGGAAATGAACTGGAGCATCTACACGAGAAAGATGAAGTCTGGTGTATCCTCCAACTGTATACTGTCAACTCTGAAGCTAAAGTAACTTATGATTGGCCTAGGGGCATTCAACAGTTGATCTCTCAATTTTCTGAGCTATTTGAGGAGCCAAAGGGTTTACCTCCACAAAGACCCCATGATCACTCTATACCCTTCATAGTTGGTGCTCAACCTTTCAGGCTTAGGCCATATAGATATAATCCTGCATAAAAGGATGAGATTGAAAAATAAGTTGCTGAGTTACTACAAAATGGCATGATTCAAGCCTAAATGTGTGGAGGCTATGTGTGGATTATATAAGACTAAATGCTTACATAGTTAAAGCTAAATTTTCACTATCAATTCTTGATGAGTTCATGGATGAGTTAGTGGGGGCTAAATGGTTCACATCATTAGATATGAGATCTGGTTTTCATCAAATCAGGATGAAGGAGGCTGATCAATACAAAATTGCATTTCAAACACACCATGGCCATTTTGAGTACAAAGTAATGCCTTATGGAGTCACTGGTGGTCCAGCTACTTTTCAGAGAGTGATGAACAATAAACTGGCACCATTACTCAGAGTGTGTGTCATTGTATTCATTGATGACATACTAATCTACAGTAAAACCTGGGGGAAACACATTCAGCACATCATAGTTGTCTTTAAGATTTTGGAGAAGAATCAGTTCAAAGTAAAACTGTCAAAGTGTTCTTTTGCCAAAAAGAACTACCATATCTTGGGCATATAATTAGTGCTAGTGGGGTTGCAATTGATCCTAAGAAGATAACAATTGTTCAAAATTGGCCTACACCCCAATCTGTCAAAGAACTGAGAAACTTCCTAGGATTGGCTGGGTATTATAGAAAATTTGTCAAGAATTTTGGTATAATTTCCAAGTCACTTACCAATCTTCTTAAGAAGAATGAATCATTCGTGTGGACATCAGTTCATGATGAGGCTTTTTCAACTTTGAAGTCTGCTCTCACCACCACCCCTGTTTTGGCACTACCTAACTTCTCCAAGCAATTTGTGATTGAAACAGATGCTTCAGATAAAGGAGTAGGTGCAGTCTTACAACAAGAAGGACATTTTTTGGCTTTTGTTAGCAAGGCTCTGGGTCCTAAAAATCAAGGGCTTTCTATTTATGTAAAAGAATACTTGGCAATACTTCTGGTTGTTGATCATTGGAGACAGTACCCTGCAAGGAGAGTTTATGATATTAACTGATCAGAAGAGTCTTATACACCTTGATGAAGAGTTTTAGACACCTTGATGATCAGAGACTGACAACTCCTTGGCAACACAAAGCATTGAAAATATTGTTGGGGCTTCAGTACAAGATATGCTACAGAAAAGGCTATGATAATAGAGTTGTCGATGCTTTTTCCAGAGTTCAAGCCCCCAATGAACAAGAACAAGAAATTCTAGTAATCTCTCATTTACAGCCTAGTTGGGTCCAACAAGTTACAGATGGATATCTGAATCACCCTAAAATTAAAGAACTATTTTTAGCCCTATCTATCCAGAATACTATTGGTGATTTTTCCCTGAAAAATGGTCTAATCAGATTCAAGAACAGAATATACGTGGCTCATAATCCTAATGCACAGAAAAATATTATTCAAGCCCTCCATTCAAGCCAGTCTGGAATATATCCTATTTACATCAAGATCAAGAGCATGTTTGCCTAGCCTGATTTGAAGAAGATGGTCCATGCATTCGTTGACCAGTGCTCCATATGTCAACAGGCTAAGACCGAGAAAATTAAGTACCCTGGGTTGCTCCAACCCTTGCCAGTACCTGATTATGCTTGGCAAATGGTTATATTGGATTTTATTGAAGGTTTACCCTCTTATAAGCATTTCAATTGCCTTTTAGTGGTGGTAGATGAATTCTCCAAGTATGCTCATTTTGTGGCATTGTCTCACCCATTTACTGCTATGAAAGTGGCTATGCTTTACATGGATAATATTTATAAGTTGCATGGCCTACCTCAAATTTTAGTTGCTGATAGAGATAGACTTTTCACCAGTAATCTTTGGCAAGAGCTTTTCAAGTTATCTAGTACTAATTTGAAACTGAGTTCAGCTTATCACCCTCAAACTAACGGTCAAACTGAGAGGCTTAATCAGTGTCTGGAAGCATATTTGTGTTGTTTTGTTCATGGGTGTCTCACAAAATGGAAGGATTGGCTGTCATTAGCTGAGTTCTAGTATAACACCACTTATCACTCTTCTCTCAACAAGACCCCTTTTGAGATTCTTTATGGCCATGAGCCTGGGCAACTTGGGATTGACAAAGTTGAATCTTGTGCTGTGGATGATCTCAAAGAGTGGTTGTCCAATAGAAAGACAATGACTCAACTCATGCAACAACAATTAATGAGAGCTCAGCAAAGGCAAAAGTGTCAAGCTGACAGGACTGAATGGTCTTTCTCTATAGATGAAGCTGTGTACCTAAAACTGTAGCCATACATCCAACAGTTTGTGATGCCGAGGGCTAATTAGAAGTTGTCTTTCAGATATTTCGGTCCATTCACTATCATTGATAAAATTGGTGTTGTGGCATATAAACTCTAATTGATGCCATCCTCTGCAATTCACCCTGTGTTTCATGTTTCTCAACTGAAACGTGCAGTGGGTGCTACCTCTCATATCATTCCCACTCTCCCCTCCTCATGTGTTCAATACCAAGTACCACAAGTAATTCTTCAATGTCGCACCATTATGAGAGATAACAAACAAGTTTCTCAAGTATTGATACATTGGTCTTCTTGGCTGGTGTCTATGGCGACTTGGGAGGATGAACTCAAGCTCCAACAATAGTTCCTGGCTGCACCGGCTTGGGGGCAAGCCGATTCTCATGGAGGGGGAGATGTCACGGACCTGCTACCTGATAAAGCAGCCACTGACGAAGCTGTTGCTGAACCTGAAGGGGGTGAAGCCATCGACAGGCCGCCAAGGAAGACTAGACTGGTTTGCAAGCCCAACTCACGCTACCACGGTCCAGATTGACAGCCCAAGTAATGTCGGCTCACAAAAGGAGTCTATTATCTATTTGAAGAGGAATTAGAGGAGAGAGGAGGTAGGAAGGAAGAAGACATTGTTGGTCGGGTGTGTCTGGAGAAGGAGGCGGTGATCTACGGATCCCGTGTGTACCCTAGTTAACTAGTGGTCGCTGAATGAATCATTGTACTCGTATTGCTCGGTGAATCCGTGAGAGCAATAAACACTATACACCACAAATTGAGTGAATGTCATACCGCGCGACATCGACATGTTCGAGGAGTTTGGGCTGGTCGTCCACCAGAAGGAGAAGCTCCTCTTGGTTCCCAAACTACGTGTGTAGCACCATCATGGCCAATGGATGCAGGATGCAGGATTATTGGTACAGCACGTCAGCATGATGATTAGTTGCATCCATGTAACAATATATGGTTCACTTGTTTTCATTTTTTAAAAATTGTTCACTTATATTCATAGATTGTTTGAATTCTTGTGTCGAACGACATTTGTGCATACTATGATGTGTAGGATATTCCTAGAAGGAAGGACATAGCCAAACCACGGAGAGACCGGTGTGCATTCAGAGGGCTTATTCTGTATTCTCTTCCAAATAATTTTAGAACTAAATAAATGATCTTCATAAAAATATAGAAACATTTAATGAATTAAAAACTATGAAATTATGTCAAATCAAAGATCCTTAGTGAGCCCAATGAGACAACAAAATTAATTAAAATTAGTAATTTGGTTTTTTTCATATGGTTCATATTAAAATAATAAAATAAGAGTCTATGTCAAATAGATAAATAAATGCCCAAGTTTTTAGTAAAACTATAAGCTAAACAAATCACTATGTGGTTATATTTTCATACATGCTGTGATGAAAAAGACCTAAACAAATGTCTTATGTAAAATCTAATTGACAATGATTGGATTCAGATAAAAAAATAGAAAAGAGAGTTTATATAGAGTACATTATGGGAAAAGGTAAGGAACACGCACGAGTACAAATTGAAGGAAAATATAAACTCCTGTTTTCATGTTTTGCTCTTAATTTCACCATTTATCCAAACTGAGGGACATTAGTAATGACTTAACAGTTCTAAGCATCATCATGGAGAGGCACATGTAATTTTATTTGATAAATCTGTCAAGAAAATCCAAAAATTATGTATTGATCAATTGCAAATTTATGATGTCTTACATAAATAAATATAAAATAATAAAACAAGTCTAACCTACACAAATCATCTTGCTAGTTTTAAGAGTTATTTTATAAAACAGAGGTCCTATATTTCAGTCTTCTAAAAGTCATTCAAGATTTCAGGTAATTTGTAATACAGTTGAGTTGGCACGGTTCCATGCAAGCCCGTACTGATTATATATAAATAAATAGACAAAAAAGAGTGTTACAAACAAACAAAATCAAGCGAGGGACAAAGAAAAGACCAAAGCAAGAGAACAGAAGGAAAATTACAGGGCTTGAAGCCAAGACTTCATTTGAGGTAAAAGACTAGGTTTTGCTCTGTGAAGTACTAGAGAGAATTCAGTTTTGAACTTGTTTCTGCAATCCTCAATTGTTCCTTGTTGTCCAGATACTCCAAGTCATTAGGACAATTATTTCCATGGCAAAAGGGACATTTAGTTGTCATTTAATTCTCATGAGAATCTGCAAAATTGGTCTTGTAGTTATCACAATTACCCCAATCGATTCCCAACAGGTCCTTGCAAAATTGCACCTCAGGAAGAGGTGGGCAACCGATTCTATCCTCTGAAGAATGCACAAGTCATAAGTATAGGATTCTAGTTCCATTCCTTTCCGTCGTAGTAAATCCCTTGTATTTACCCAATCCTTGAGAACTAATCAGAAGAATACTTTGTGTTTTATCTGAAATTTGGATTTCCACAACCACTGGAAGATGGGGTGGACATTTCTGGTGCCAATTAAGGATTTGTATGCTTTGGATGCTGAGAAATTTGGATTGCCCCAAATATAAGACCAAACATCGCTGCCGTCATGTTGTTGGCCATTTGCAATCAAGGTTTGAACATCAGAGAACTGCTGGAAAGCTTGGATGGAAAGTGGCAGGTGGAAATTCTGTGAGAACTCATTCTGTGCCATTGCATCTCTGAAAGTTATAAGGGGTTCTTGTATCGCAGACGACCTCATGCTAAGAGAGGCCAGGCTCAAGAGTAGACCGCGGCTAGTGGCAGGTGGCACAAGAGGCTAGCAGTCAGTGCGCGGAGGAGCACCGAATTTGAGAGATGGCGGCAAGACCGTAGCAGGAGGACGGGAGGCAGGAGAGCACAACACTACTTATAAACTGATTACTGATAGGAGAAGGGGGCCACGAATTCACGAAACAATCCAGGAGCCGTAGAAAGAATCGTATCGATTCCATGCGGATCGGGCGGCTTGAAATGATCTGACTAAACTGAACTGTTTTTTCAAATCGTTGGTCGTATCTATATGAACCATTCCTAGAACAATAAGATAGTCAAAGAACGTCTTATGCAAAGGATATGACAGCACGCCATATATATCGCTTAATAAATGGGGCACTCCATTACGGCGATAACATTGTTTAAGATGGGATGTTGACATCCACGATTCTTCTGGTGTGTCCTACGGCGCGCGTGGTGCTCGTGGGCCGTGGCCTCGTGCTACGACTCCATTGCCATGGCAAACATAGCACAGCAACAGTTCATGCGCGAGCTGACGGCTCCACGAGCATGGATGCTCCTGCTCCTCCCAGTCTTCCTCTTGCTTGTGCGCTTCTCGTTGAGTGCCAAGAGATCGAGGAAGATCAGGCAGCAGCAAAATGACCACGTACCGCCTTCGCCTCCGGCGCTGCCGGTCCTCGGGCACCTCCACCTCGTCGGCTCGCTCCCGCACGTCTCCCTCCAGAACCTCGCCAGGAAGCATGGTATGGACCTCATGCTCCTCCGCCTCGCCGCCATGCCGGTCGTCGTCGTCTCGTCGCCGCGCGCCGCCGAGGCGGTGCTGCGCACACACGACCACGTGTTCGCGTCCCGACCGCTCTCCCTCGTCGCCGACGTCGTCATGTACGGCACGACCGACATCGGCTGCGCGCCGTACGGGGACTACTGGCGGAAGACGAGGAAGCTCATCACCACGCACCTCCTCACCGTCAAGAGGGTGCAGCTGTTACGCCACGCCCGCGAGGAAGAGGTAAGATTAATTAATGATTAATACGTCTTTAATTACCCACCCTTTACAAGCGACAATGATATAATCCTTCGAAAAGTCAGCAACTCTTAATTAGTATTAGTTGATGCTGCGTGTTCTTGGGTAGGTGAGCACGGCGATGGCTCAGATCGGGGAGGCGGCCGCCGCCGGCGCCGCGGTGGACGTGGGCGATCTGCTCGGCGCGTTCACGAACGAACTGGCCTGCCGCGCCGTCATGGGAAAGTCATCCCGGAACGAGGACCGGAGCAAGCTGTTCCGGCAGCTCATCGTCGACACGTCCCCGCTCCTGGGCGGCTTCCACGCCGAGGAATTCTTCCCGTTCCTCGCCCGCTTCGGCGTGCTAAGCAAGTTGGTTCGCGCCAAGTCCGAGAGATTGAGGAGAAGGTGGGACGAGCTGCTGGACAGGCTGATCGATGACCATGAGAGCAAAAGGCACGAGTCCAAAAATGAGGATGACGACTTCATACACGTCTTGCTCTCTGTTCGGCAGGAGTACGGCCTTACCAGAGAGAACATGAAAGCTATCCTGCTTGTAAGTTTACATTCATCTCATATTATTAATAAATTTCGATGCACAAATACACACAGCTCGCGAATTCTGTTTCGTTCAGGCCTGAATCCTGATGATAAAGGAGTTTTGGTCAAGCAGGATGTGTTTTTCGGGGGAATAGACACAGCAGCTTCGGTACTGGAATACACCGTCATTGAGCTCATACAGAGGCCACAAGTGATGAGGAGACTCCAAGCCGAGGTGAGGAGCATCGTGCCCAGCGGACAGGACATCGTCAGCGAGGCCGACCTGAACAGCATGGCCTACCTGAGAGCCGTCATAAAGGAGTCGCTCCGGCTGCGCCCCGTGACGCCGCTCCTCGCGCCGCACTTCTCCATGGCCAGCTGCAACATCGACGGGATGGTGGTCCCCGCCGGTGTTCGCGTTCTGATCAACGTCTGGGCCATCGGCAGGGACCCGCGCTTCTGGCAGGACGCGGAGGAGTTCATCCCCGAGAGGTTCCTCGACGGCGGCAGCGCGGCGGGCGTCAGCTTCAAGGGGAACGACTTCCAGTTCCTGCCCTTCAGCGCCGGCCGCAGGCAGTGCCCCGGGATGAACTTCGGGATGGCCGCCGTCGAGGTCATGCTGGCGAACCTCGTGCACCGATTCGACTGGGAGATGCCGCCGGGGAAGGAGGCGCGCGACATCGACATGACCGAGGAGTTCGGGCTGGTGGTGCACAGGAAGGAGAAGCTCCTATTAGTTCCGAAACTAGTACGTGTGTAGCACCATCATTGCAACCAAGCGATCCAACAGATGGCCAATGGATGCAGGCCGGATTCTTGGCACAGCATGTCAGCATGATGACTAGTTGCGTCAGTGTAACAATAGTTTACTTATTTTCATTTTTTTGGAACTGTTTACTTATTTTCATAGATTGTTTCAATTCTTGTGTCGAACACGTTTGCGCATGCGTACTATGATGTCGATTGGCTGTTGGCGCATACCATAGGTCACCATTTGTAATAATCAGTCTTCTAAAGTAATGAAGTTTTCTTCCTGTATAATTAACATTCTGCCCACAGGCACTTCCCGTAGTTCTTTTATAATAGTTGTGAATGCTTGGAGTGTTTTAATTGTTACTTAGTAAAACGCACGCCCTATATTTCAGTCTTCAGAAAAATCATGCGAGATTTCAGATAATGTGTGTGAAAATGCAGTTTTCTTCGAATTGTTACATGCAAAAGGTTTGGGAGGGGTTAGGAAAAGAGGGTTTCCGTATCTCTGATAACCTCAGGCTGAGAGCCTGAGAAAAGGCTCAAGAGTAGACCGCACCAGTGGCAGCCATTGGCAGGTGGCACTAGTGACGGCGGGACAGGAGGGCGGAAGGCAAGGGAGAGCACAACACTGCTGCAAAACGGATAGGAGGAGAAGAACTGAAGAGGGTGCAGAAACAATTCAGGAACAGTAGAAACTACTCCCTCCATCCTAAATTATAAGTCGCTTTGACTTTTTTGATACATTCACTTTGCTATGTATATAGATATAACAATATGTTTAAATGCATAGCAAATAAAGTAGATGTAAAAAACATCAAAGCAACTTATAATTTGGAATGAAGGGAGTAACTACTTCCTCCGTTCCAAATTACTATTCGTTTTGGCTTTTCTAGATACATCACTTTTGTTATGTATCTAGATATAAATATATATCTAGGTGCATATCAAAATGTGTGTATCTAAATAAGCCATAACGAACAGTAACCAAAACGAACAGTAATCTGGGATGGTGGGAGTATTTAACTATGTAGAAGATCATTATCTAACTACACTAAATCATTTTTTTAGTCGCATGTAAGCTACCACCTCCCTTGATTAGTAAAATTATTTAGTATTTATTTTGGATTTTCTAAGTATATAGTTAGATATACGAAATGCAAGCATACGACAGCACGACATATCGGTTAATAGATGCGACAGTCCCTTGCGGCGACAACATTGTTTAGGAATGAGATGTTGACATCCGTACGTGGTGTGTCCTGCTGCCGCGCGTGGTGCTCGTGGCCTCGTAAGCAGATAAGAGACCGGATGTCATGGTCGAACACTATTCGACCTAGCACGCGTGATACTGAAAATTGCTTGTTTTTCCCTTTTCAGTAAAAAAATAGTATGGAGAGGTAACTGATCAGCATAATCCATCCTGTTGACAAAACTGTATGGAGAGGTAACTACTTGTGTGTTTTTCTTCTGTCTCCATCTATTGTAGCGGGTCGATCTGGTCTGCTGTGAATACGGGAGCCCAAAATGTGGCGTTGCTGCCTTCGGCAAGGTTGCAACCGATGCAGCTGACGTTGGCGCGAAAGCGAAGGACGGGGTAATGGCTGTTGGCTGAGGAGGGAAAGCATGAGGAATGTAATTGCCTGGTGAAAGCTCTGGAAGCGGCTAGGCTGGAGCGCACGGTGCCGTGGCCTCAAGGAATGTAACTGTGTTCCAGCTTCAAAGTCTTGAAATGGATCGGTAGGAGTGCAAGCTGCAACTGTGTGAGCAACATGAGAGCGGACGACAGAGGAGTGGCACCCGAAAAATAAAAAGGTTGAACAGGAGGAGGCTGAAATTGCCCAAACGTCTCTCTCTAATCCGTTTCCCAAACAAAAAAATGGCAGAGAAAGCCCACAGTATTGTTCACTGGACTGCGTATTGTTCAACTGGGCTGGGCTTTACCAAATTCAGGCCGAGGCCCCGAAGCTAAAACAGCCCATTTCAAACACACGCAGCCATGCTGCTGATCGATCACTCACACCAAGTTCAACGACGTACGGAGGAGCAGGCGTGCCCCCCTTCGCCGTTGGCGTCTTGGCGAGGATCGGAACGCGGTGGCGCTCTCGGGCCTCCTGTCGTGTGCGCGCAACTACGCAACGCAACGGCATACGGATACGGGAGCCCGGGCCCGGCTCATCCGGAGTAATCAGAGTAGACTAACGGCGTGGGGCAAAGGAGATGGTGGTGAAGGCGGAGGGCTCGCCCTCAACGGCGTGGGGGAAGGAGAAGGTGGTGAAGGCGGAGGCCTCGCCCTCAACGCCGCGGGGGGAGGGGAAAATGGTGAAGGCGAAGGCCTCGCCCTCCAGGACGTGGGAAGAGGCGAAGCAGAAGAAGGCGGAGGAAACGGTGGACCGGGAGGAAGAGTCGGAGGAGTACTATGAGGATTGGGAGTTGGAAGAGGGGGAGGAAGACGACGAGGAGGAATATGAGAATTGGAACTGCTTCCCCGGGCTAGGTGAGTCAAACCGCCCCGCTGCCATCATCCTCTATCTCTCAATCTAGTTGTTAGGGTTTGGGAATTGAGCCTGACATTGTTGTTAGGGTGCTGAAGTCGATTTAGGTTTTAGGGTTCGGGAATTGGGGCTGACGTGTTGTGGTTAGTCTGAGGTGGTCAATCTGTGGTGATCTGCGGTGGTCGATCTGTCGTGGACGAGGAAAGCCTCTGAACAATTGACTTCGCGCTTCGTATCTGGACGAACTATGTTTCTCCTTGCTAATTCTGCTTGCCTAAATTTATTTTAAATCTTCGTTTCCTCATGTGTCGAGTTGGGAAACTGTGGGATCATCCTGGTCCTTTTTGAAACGCCCTCTGGCTTTGCGTTGTTCAGTTATGATGGGGTGAAGCTCCTTCGGCCAGGTGCCATAGAGGTAACTTTGTTTATTCGGCATCCTTTGTGTATTCATCTGCAGTTTGCTCTTCCTGTCTTTGCCATTGACCTCATTTTTCTCCATTCTCTGTGACATGCAGCACATATGGACTGACTTCGTGAAGTGTGATAGAGCAGAAACTGTTAGAAGTTAGAACTCTTTGTTTCCATCTGATTGTTATTTCGATTCTATGTTGTCGTTTCCAATTTATACTGTGAGCATCAATCTAGCAGCATTCATGTTTGCTGTTTTTATTCATTCGTTGCATCAGATAAGAATTGTGAAGTCATGTGGTCATTAGCTGTTTACTAATTTAACAGACTCTGAATGCAAAATTGTCTCCATAAATCAGTTAGAAAGCATGTAGCATGATGGTATTACTCTTATGCCCCAAAACTATTTTACTAGCTAAAAGGTCACTAGAGGTGCAAAGAGATAAGCGGTTGGTACAAATTTATACCTTTGGCGATATTTGTATGCCCGAATTTCTGACTACTAATTGCTAGATAGGGATGATTGAGGCCTGAAATGGTAATGATACTACTACCAACTAATGCCGCTATGGTCAGTTTTCAATCAAGCAAGGCTATATCTTTACAATTGAGGCACATATACTTACTGAATTACCAGCTCTATAGCTAAGACATGGCATGTCATTTCACTAATTGCATGTGTCCTCTTAACATATTCTTGTCTCTGTTTATTTCTTTATCAGATTTGTTGGCTGAAAGCATTTGAAGCTTTTGAGGATAAGACCAGTGCCATTAACCCTGATACTGGTGTTAACGAACAGCTTGCAAGGATGATCACAGATTGTATCAAGCCTGACCAGAAACTAGCAGTTGGAAGTCATGAATATAAGGAAATCATTGAAAAAACCATGGTCAGTATGAGCTCCTTGTTTTGCTTATGTCGTCTGTGAACAATTTTGAGCACCAATTTTACTGCGGATTTTTTCAGAAAATATCTTGCCTGCATGATAGTACTGTGATGGAGGTTATGTGGGGCCTGAAGAATTGCATGCACCATTATGTGCCTGCCGAGCTGACTAAGGATGATCGCCCCCTCATGAGTGAAGGAATGAAAAGGGTCTTGGATAAACATCGCTTTGACTACAAACCAGAGATTGTGAGTTCATCACCTCATTTCCCATATATGTCTTATGTGAAGTGCTTTATGTTGCTCCCTGTCATGTACTGTTACTCTTCATGTGCATATTACCTCGTGAATTTCACTGGCCAAAGTATTTTGATGAAATATTTTTATTTTGCTTTTGTTTCTTTTCTGATAGTGACATACAAATGCTCTTTGTATCCAGATTAATGATCGTATTATTGAGGTGGCATGTGTCAAACTGTGATTATTGTGTGGACAAACATTCTGAATCCTTGCGTGTGAGGCTGGCAAACACCTTAAGAACATATCTGGCATTAATTCTGAGGGTTGGGATTTGTTGAAACTTGCCACCGCTCTCAAGATGGTATGTTACCCTGAAGATTTTTTTAACTGGTGATCCTCGGCAGGTAAATCATAGTATTTTGCAAATATGTTCTAATATTGTGTTCATTTGACAAACTTGTCATTTGGGTAATGGGCTGATGTGCTTTTTTTTCCAGATCTTTTCAGAAGATGAGCATAAGAAGCTGCTGCAGAATGCACCAGAATGCACTAGTATTTTGATGGTTGCAACTCGCTGTGATTCTATCACTGTTTACTCTTAGTGATTGTATTCCCTGTCTTTGAAATTGCCCCGTTACTTGAAGAAGGCTGAAGAAGCATATGAAGCTAAACAAGTGATGAGCCAAGTGATCCTAGAGGACTAGTGCTCCGCATCGCCGACCACAGCAGAAACTAACGATTGAGCCCCATGCATGTTTAATATTACACAGGAAACGTCAACAGAGGGGAGTCGGGTTCAGGATTCCAAAGAAGTCCTTCCGGCTATGCGTCCGCGAGGAGTACGGCACGAGGGCGCTGGACGAGCCGGCCGTAGTGCTCCGGCCAACAGCGCTGCAGCGCGAGATCGAGCTCCGCACGACGACGAGGCAGATCGCGGGCTTCCTCCGCAGCTACGCAGGGAGGACGATGTGGAGCTGATACAAGAGCCGCCGCAACGAGATAGGCTCGCGGGCTCCTGCAGTCCGCAACAAGCGAGAAACGACCTTTCGTAGTCATGTTAGTATTAGTATCGCTTCAAATTTGGAGGGAGGTTCCAGAGACTTTTAGTATCGGATAGTTTTACAATTCGGTACTAAAATCTTCTCCACAAGTTACCTTAAAAAAACCATTTCTTACTCCACCACATGTGTTGTGTAGGAGAGATAGTAAGGAAGACTCGCGTGAGACTAGAGGTCGTGGGTTCGAATCCCATGGACCGCGCACGCGCCGCGTGACTTGTGCCTTGCGACGATGCGTGAGCCTCCTTGCTGGTACTATTACAAACCCTAAAGGACCGGTTGCGAAACCGGTACAAAATATAGAGGTTGAGCACCAGGTCCTAAAGTACCCCCTTTAGTGCTGACTTATTTGTACCCCTTTAGTGCCGACTTAGTTGTACCGGTTGGCAAAACCAGTACAAAATGGGGGTTGAGTGTTGGGACTGCGTCTTAGAAGGCCTAAGGCTAGGGACCTCTTGTGTATAAAAGTTGCTCGAAATAGGGGTACGACGGCTTATTTGTGAGGCTTAGGTACTTGGTTGTAAAGTTTAGTAATCTATTTGTAATATTTAACTCCACCAATGGAATAAGTATAAACAACCATCTCCTCCTTCCTATAAATAGAGCCACAAGGCTTGAAGGAGGGGGCTCTTGGCCATTTCTTCACTTGCTCACTTGTTCATTTTGGGCTTGTCCTCTCTCTTCCTTCCTCTTGTCTATTCGGGATTTCTAATCCCAATAGTGGCACCCACCGTGATTTTTGCCAAAAAAATCACGATGATACCACAGGAGAGAAACGACGCAAGATCAGGAACCCGTCAGGGTTCTCCCCTCCAATTACTGGCGGCGTAAGGGCTACTTCCTCGTCCACCGTCATCGACGAGCAGGAACATCAGCCCGATGGCGATGATCAAAACTCTCGATTCCTACCAAAGAAAAATAAGAGAGGGGGCAAGAAATATATACGGCTAGAGCGCAAGATAAGAGAAACCAGCAATCAAGGGAAAAGCACCATCGTCCCTTCACTTACGCAGGAATCAATCATTGTTAACATAGATATTATGTGACATGAGATATGTTGAAATATGCAATGCATACTTGAAAACTTCTAGAATGTTGTTGAGGTTACAAGACACTAACTTTGCCATGCATGTATAAGGATAAGATCGTGTCAAAGTAAGAAGAGTGTATAAGTTATATATTTGGGTAGACATGCTTCACGGTGAAGTGTGGAATGTTCTAGAATAGAGATATTTGTATGATAGGATAAGAATGGAGAAAATTCTAAATGATCTATATAGAATTCTAAATGATTTATATAGACTTGTGAAATGTTGTTTGATAGTTCTTATTTGAGAATAAATGTGTCTAGTCATATAGCTACGAAAGAGGAGTGTCAATGATTTATTTTGTGATCGAATCATCCATCGCGAGTTTTGTGCTAAGTTATTTCTTTTTTATCAAAAGTATGGAAATAAATATATACCCAATCATCAAGATGGGACTAACAAATGTGATATTAGGTAAAGTATATTTACAAACTTCACCATAGACCTCTCATATCGAGCTAAGATGACATGACTGCCACTGTAGAACGAAACTCTAGTGCACTCAAGATTCTCAACTATATAATTCAAAACTCTATTGTACTTGTTAAGATACTCCGTGCATCTATATTCATTCAAAATGTGTGCAAAATATTTGCTTCCAAATAAATAATAAAGCGTTGTTGGAGAGTAGTGTTGGTAGCTACCATCATGCGTTGTCATGATACCGATGATAGTTTTTCTAAATCTTCATGTTGTTAATACATCGTTAATTGCTCAAGGCTTAATAGAAGTAGAATTCTTAGAACAATCTTACCTAAGCATCTCTCATATTCTATATCTATCTCTAAAAAGCATTGTGAACAATACTGAGCACGAATGAGACATCCAAATGACGGTTGAGATAGGAGAGCATTAATCTACAAACTTATTACATGCGATGGCACCATGTAACATATAAAGTGCTAGAACATATAAAGTGATAGAATTTAGCACCAAACAACAACATGCAATTCTATCTAACACTTCTTCAAGACAAATAGAAACCAACAGTGAATTACATGTTTAAATAAGACAAAATAGTTTGAAAGAAAACAAATATACAAATGTTCAGCAGTGACCAGAATACCTATTGGCCGGCCTGCTGTGGTGCATACGTGTGGCATGACCTTTGTGATTCTCTGGAGCTTCCCTTGTGCGCATAGCACCATTGCTTTTGCCCCTAGCAGCAAGTAACTACACAAATGCAACTTGGCTATATTATCACCATCCAAAGCAAAAGACCCATGCCACTCGCCTAAAGCAAGTGACCATGGCGCATGCTTGTGGCAAGATGTCGTATGACGACGTGTACGTCAGTAGATTGATGCCTGGGGTGGCGGCGCGCTATGGCCGCCATGACGACGTGTTCCGCTCTTTTGTCCGTCTGTTCCGTGCGAACCTTGCTCCTAACATTAACGGCACTAAGCCCCTGAGCGTGGAGTCGTGCCGCAACCCATTCAAGGAATCAAGGTATTCCGATTTTGTGCTGTGAAAAAGTGTCTACATACTGAAATGACTCTCCTGATGCCAATGTAATCAAGGCACGATGAGCCAATTTTCTACAGCATGTAGATGTCATTTCTCTTATTTTTGAATGAGTACTGGAGAAAAATGAGAATCTAAAATGCTAAGTGAGTGGTATCTTGCATGGTGCTTTCTTTGATTCCTGCTAATTGATGGATGTTCTCATGTGATGGTCATGTTGGTTTTCTTGTGGTGATGGATCTATACACGTTTTCCTATTTCTTGAAAGGAACAGTTCTTGGATCTTTCTCTAATCTAGTTTTGTCTTGATATGTTCTCTGATTCTGGTTTCCTACCCGGTCATCTTTTGGTCATGTTCTTTGCAGGTGCCTTCGAATAATAGATGGAGTTCGCTCGTAGTTGACGAGTGTCGAAAGTGACAAGAAAAAAGTTTGTGATGCTTTCTTTTGTCCATGGGTTTTGCTTTCATTTCTTTCATGGATGCAATGCAGTTCTCAAATATATTGACAATTGACAACAACATGATGAAATATTAGAAGTGATTATCTAAACTTTCAAGAATTTGAGGGTAAATTTCTACAAATAATCAGCATGGATTGTACCATAGGATGATTGGTGTATGCTCATAGTCTGGTGTCAATTTGATTTGCTCTATTTTCATGTTAATGTTTGCGCGATGTACTCTATTTTCATGTTAATGTTTGTGCGATTTTTGTACTCATGTCCTTTTGTGAAGTACATCCCCTTCTATTCAATTTGTGATATTATTGCTACGACACGTTCATTCCCTCAGGTGGCGTTTGGATAGACTTTGGGTTAGGCATCGGGAAATGAGTTACGATATAATTAACTGGATTTGGGTTAGGGATATACGAAGTTTTATTCCATCCCCATATTTTGGTATGTCCAGGTTTAGATTCAGGTTATTATGTGGAGCCCACATGTTTATATAAAAAATTAAAAAACAAACTGACAACACCAAGTGGTCTTGTCCGCACACGCAACAGCAGTTCGTCGTCCTAATCCCATTCCCCAAGCAGCAAGCGCAGTGGTTCGGAGGCAACGTGGGTCCTATCCCTATTTTTTATAGAATGGTCATATTTCGTATTTGGTCTAATTCTTTGTTTAGTACGTGAAATAGGATCCGACGGTTAGCTGGATCCTACCTGTCATCTAAAAGTGGACCCTAGTCATTCTCTACCTAGGACTTTTTTCTCAAGCACCTTATCCTTCCTCCTTCCTGCTTCATCCATCCTCCACTCGGCTGCCATCTGCAGCCCCATCTTCTCCTCCCCGTTCTTGCCCCCAAGCCAGGCCATGGAGCTCGTCGAGGGTGGAGCTTGAGCTTGCCCACGCCATCCGTCTCTCCTGCTAGCGGCCGTGGCCGTCGGAGAGCGCGCGCCGCCCCCAGCTGGCAGGCAGCAGGGACCCTGTGGCCTAACAGCCCTGACGCATAGGAGGAGCACTGAGATTAAGTGGCATGAGGCATGTATTAGCAAACTAGACAATTTTAGTACTAATTTAATCAAAAAAACACTACCAAGCTTGTGACATCAAATATGTGGAAGTGTTCGGGTGATCTAAGCTTCAGGAACATGTAGACAATACTAATCAAAGCTGAAATGAGAATACGAAGTGTAATAGTAGCATACCCAGCAGCGTCGTTCAAAGCTTCTATTGATGTAGTTGTTCCTCTCGATGCAGTGAAAGCAGATGTCATCCAACGAGGAGTCGCGTCTCTTCTGGACACTCCCCAAAAACCTGATGGCCGCCCTTCACCCGAAGCAGATGAACTCGTAGATGGTTCAGTTTTGGAGGCCTGCTCTCCATATTCTTGTGCTTGCAAGAACAGGGACGGGGAAACTTGATCCAGAAGTGAACTCGAACCCTCGCTTACTAAATGTTGAAGGAGTTCTCCTTTTATTCTCACGGGCAGAAACTGAACGGAGGAGTCAGTAGTCACGGAGGAAGTAACTCTTGTAACCCTTGCAGACACTACCATCCCACCAGCTTTAAACTCCAGAAACCCCTTTCCATTAGAAGCTACTAGAATTAATTGCCTTGAGTGGCAAAACTCAGGCAGGCACGGCATACCTCGGCTCAGCTCGGCGGCGGCGGCGTGCGTGTGTGGCACGCCTTCACCCTTTTCTCAACTTCTCAATATAAGCAAATATGTTTCACGTATATAAATCGAGTCAACATTCAGTCAAATTCTCATGTGGTACTAAACCAAAGAGTACGCCCATATTATATGGGCCTTATAATTATTTGATTTAATTAGATAAAATATCAGGCTTGGTCCACATTAAATCCAACAGCATGTTCTTAGTGTTTTTACAGTGACAACATTAGCTTGTTTGATACTAAATGTCTAGCCATATAGTATAGGAATAGGAGTGCAGAAAGTGACAAGAAAAGAGTGTTTGCTTTTTGAAGAAAAACAGCTGGTTTCCTAGGTGAGGCAGTTTGAGCAGAGGGGCTGTTACTTTATGGATGCATGATGCATTTTTTTAATAAAAGAGGAGACTGCTAATTTATTTAAGAAGAAAGGTTACAGGTAGTCTGCTATTACATAAAAGGCTAAATTCATGAGACAATAACATAATTTAGGGGGCGTTTGGTTCTCTTGCTTATTTTTAGCACGTGTCACATCGAATATTTAGATACTAATTAGGAGTATTAAATGTAGACTATTTTACAAAACCTATTACATAGATGGAGGCTAAACGGCGAGACAAATCTATTAAGCCTAATTAATCCATCATTAGCAAATGTTTACTGTAGCAACACATTGTCAAATCATGGACTAATTAAGCTTAATAGATTCGTCTCACTGTTTAGCCTCCACTTATGTAATGTGTTTTGTAAATAGTCTACGTTTAATACTCCTAGTTAGTATTTAAACATTCGATGTGACGGGTGCTAAAAATAAGCAAGAGTAACCAAACCAGGCCTTACTTAAAAGATCTCTATCCCACGGATGGGGTACCACACGCTCGATGATGCAAATTTACATCTTCTTCAATCAATGCAAACATTTCAAGAGACGTTGTGCTCTTCCCTTCGAAGACCCGTCCTCTTCCCTTCGAAGACCCGTCGATTCCTCTCTTTCAAAAATTCCACGCCGTGTACATTGATCGCCTCTCCTTCCTCCTGAAAGGTGCAAGTGTGCTGATCCACCAATCTTCCATGCTGATCATGTGTGGATGCATGATGCATAGTTTCATACTTTCTATTCATTGGTGGATGCAACTGCTCTTTTGACGGCAATTTGATTAAGCATAGTGTAAAGTTGATTAAGCATAATAAAAATTGATTGACAGCAATTTGATTAATCATACTGTAAAGTTGTACCGGTAATCAACATGGATTGTACCATAGGAAATAGGTGTTTGTTTATGATCTGGTGTCAATTTGATCTGCTCTAGTCAAAATGTATTTCCAGTTTAATGTTTGATCTATTTTTGTGCTCATTGGTAAATGACATCTCCTCCTATTTTTGTGATCTGAACCCAGTAATACAGAAATGGTGTCAATTATGTGCTGCTACTGGCATGGCAATAGTAATTCTTGCTACTGCATGAACTCATGATGCTATCAAATAATCTAAGGCCCTGGCACTAAATCATGAGCAGTGGAACCTGATTGCAAAGAACACATCAAGAAATTGCTGTCTAGGCATTTCCAGTTTGGAAAGCAACTTAAGCTCAGCATTTGTGTTGAGTTGTGCAAATGAAGCTCGCAGTTTGTTGGAGAATCCAGATTGCTGCAAGCTGAACTGTACATCCTTTTTCCTTCTGGATTAGAAGATGCTATATTGTCATTCACTGGTACCGAGGAGTACATGAACAATAAGATGCAGAATGAATATCCAGAAAATGCATAGTACAAGCTAAGCAACACTTGTTCGTATCAAAATTCTGTTGGGCATCAATCAAGCAATGTTATGGCCATCGACACGCACATCAACTGAATACAGCTGATTCAGACTCGGCAGAATTGGGAAACAGGGCAATTGACACCTAATTACAATCCACGCCACTCTTCTTCCTCCTCTTCACCCTCCCCTGCTCCTCTGCCGCCGCCGCCGCGAATTCCCGCTTCGCAGCCTCTGGGTTGCCGTCGCCGTCGACGTCCTGGCCGCTGCTCGTGCCGGGCACCGAGTAGAGCGGCAGCGCGACCGACTCGGGGGACTTGATGTGCAGCGCCCGCACGTTCCTCCACTTCCTCGGCACGCACGCGGCGGCCGCCTCCACCGCGGCCACCACGTTCTCTACGGCCTCCTCCCGCGCCATCGCACCGTGGCCCACGCGCACGGCGCGGCACGTCCCGCCCTCCACCTGCAGCTCCACGCACCGCGCCGCCTCCCTCGCGGACTCCGCCCACGCCGGGTCGGACGGGTCCACAGGCACGGTCACGCCGCGCTTGGCGCCGGCCGGCTTGCCGCTGCCGCCGGCGCCGGGGACCCTGAGGCGGCGATCGACGAGGACCAGGCCGCGCCGCGCGGTGGCGGGGAGGGACCGGAGCGCGGAGGAAGGGAGCGGGTCGACGTCGTCGGGAAGGTCGGCCGGGAGGCGATCGGAGACGAGGGAGATGGAGGGGAACGGGGAGTGCGGGAGGCGGAGCTGATGCTTGAAGCGCCGGGCGGGGGCGCTCTTGAGGGCGACGATGAGGTAGATGGGCTCCGGCGCCGGGGTCGGGTGCTTCTGGAGCCACCGGAGGAGTGCGGCCACCGCGCGGGCCGCATCCTCGCGGCGGAGGCGGCTGGCGGGGGTGGAGGGAGTGGATGCCATTGCAATCGTTGGCGGCGGCGGCGGCGGGAGGTTGGGAATTGGGAGGAGCCGAGGAGGTAGGGTTTTGTGTGGACGTATGCGTTCGTGTCTGGTTGGGGTTGGGCACTTGGGCCTGGTTTGGTTGAGTCGGACCAGGAAGCTGGTGGGCTCGGCTTCCGCGAGGGAACTGAGCCGTGGGAATTGAGTTCGGCTCGTACCAACCGCAGTCATATCGACCATCGATCCCTCTGCTATTTTTCATCATTTCTTTATTAGGATTCATGACATCGTATATTAAAACAGGGTAAAAACGACAATATTGCACTGTTTGAAAGGAACTTTATTCAATTACTGATGATGTGGGATACACACTGATAAATGATTGTAGTATAATACTTGCTCTGTTTTCTAAAATACCACCCTTAGGGAAGCTAATTAGTTTACTTATGCTAATTAGCTTGTTTTAAAAGTTACATTTTAAAATATAATTATATACTTTTGGGTGAGAGGTTGGAATATATTAGTATTGTTGTTCCAAATTTTAGTAGTTATTAGCATATTTTTGAAATTTATTTTGATTTTCTAGATTGTGTTACACATGTGCTTATAGTGTCTTCAAGTCATCGAGTGAATATCTTGTGGTTTTGAAGGAGAAGCACGGAAGTACCCCTATGGGGATCATCAAATCGATAGCAATAAGCTTGATTGAAGGGGTTCATATACGGAATGATATCTTTTTTCTTCTAGTTGTGTGTTTTCCTCTTAACTTATTTATCTGATGGAATGATATGGTTGGGATTTCACACTACCGCTTGGAGTTGGGTTAGGATTGTCCCTTGTGGCTTATCATGGAAGAACTAGATTATTATGAACGAGGGCATGAACAATTGAGCTTGTCGGAATGTGACTTTGTGAGTGACAAATTAATTCGTGAAATGTGTTTCTTTCTTGTCGATACGTAGCCTCATTCAAAATATCATAACAAATAAATGGCTCGATCTATATGAAGTTTGGAGCATACTCCGTATCTATACTAGCATGACTAGCATGGTATGGATTCTGCACATTTAGTAGAATTACTGAACTCGGCAACCCATGACGACGATGTTACGGAGTCTGGGACGTGTGCTTCAGATTTGTTGCCTATGGAGTTCTTGGAGGGCTATTGCATTCATGCCTGTCACTGTCAGGGACGGACGACGGCATGTGGGCCAAGCCCAGGTCTGCAAGTTGCAGCCCATTGAGCCGCGTAAGCTTTGGCCAGCCCGGCCGGCCTGTGACCGTGCGTATAAATGGTGAACCATGTTCTTCCTCTAAATTCTGCCCAAATCCCTCTTCTATCTGGTTCAATTTGTAGTTGAACCTAGCGATGCGATCATTATTTTAGACTTCTTTGCATGGAGCACCAAGCAAGAACGTGCGATCCTTTTTTTCATTAGTTGCCTCATGTTTTATGTTTTTGTCATGTAAGAAACCTCCCGGATTGCATCCTTGTATTCTCCTACGCTTTATCAATAGAATGGCATACAACTCTGCGCCCGTTCGTGTTCAGGAAATTTTTGAAGATCTCCTAATACTACTAACTTGGGCCATTTCCTACATTAGAAACCGTTGAGAACAGCAAATTAGAGCTAGTTGACTCGGTCGTCTCTTTCAACACAACCACAATAATTTGTTCATCATTGCCTCATGCTCTCAAAACCAGGAGGTACACACAAAACTCAAACCAACATACAATAATAATCAGCTCACCATCAACCATGCTATAAAAACAGGCCTTGAGCGAAAACCAACTCCCTTCACAAATTTTGAGGCTGGTGTGGTCGGCGTCTCGCTAACCACCACTACGGGAAACCTCAAATTTGCCGAGTGTTTTTTCTTTACCGAGTGTTTTTTTCGAACACTCGGCAAACAAGATCTTTGCCGAGTGCCGAGCTAAAAACACTCGGCAAAGAAAAAACACTCGGCAAATAAGGGGCTTTGTCGAGTGTCAAAAAAAACACTCGGCAAAAGAGGAGGTTTGCTGAGTGATTTTTTGACACTCGGCAAAATAATTAGTTTTTTTTCTCTTCTCACCTTGAAATTTTTTCTACTCCCCACATACAACATGTGGTACTTCATATTAAAATTTGGTATA
The DNA here is from genome assembly GCF_000263155.2 of Setaria italica. Classification (NCBI taxonomy): domain Eukaryota; kingdom Viridiplantae; phylum Streptophyta; class Magnoliopsida; order Poales; family Poaceae; genus Setaria; species Setaria italica. Next base: position 24,069,451 of record NC_028456.1, read on the forward strand.
TTTTTGGATTTGTTTGCTACATTTAATTAATTAATTGCATTTGAAGGGAATTTTTGCTATAAGTCAAATTTGAACTGCAAGTGATTCAAATTATAGAATAAAATAAGTAGAAAAATGATATATTTATGTTATTTAGCCCAGTTCGAGGCCTTACTCATGAAATAAAAAGAAATTTCAAATATCTTATTCAGGAAACACAACCACGAACATGTGACCGAATTATTTTAAATTGTAAAAAAAAAAGCAAACGAAGTCGAAAAATTATGAGATTTGTCATGATGTGATGGTATCATATGTGGAGGTGTGTAAT
>NC_028456.1:24078376-24144453 GCF_000263155.2 Setaria italica
GTGTTTTTTTGGCACTCGGCAAAGCTTTGCTAAATGCCCGACAAAAAACACTCGGCAAAGTTTGTTTGCCGAGAGATTTTTTACCATGTGCGGTGTGCCAAGTGTTTGCCGAGTGTTTTTAGGGTTTCGCACAGTGCCTGGGGCACTCGGCAAACATCCTGATTCCCGTAGTGGTGCACCACTGGTCCAATTCCTCCTCGAACATTTGCACTCACCAAAAAAAGCCGCAAACTTAACCCTTGTGGCTTGTGAGAGGCCACAAGCACTACCACGATGCTCTTGTACTGCATCGCATTGTCCATGGTTGCCGTTGGGCTTGCGGTATCAGAGGGGAACCCCAAATTCATATCATGTACTCTCTCATTTTTTCCATTTTATATTGTGTGTTCTATGATCTGATCATTATTTCTCCTACAAAATATCATCATGTGCTAAAGAACCAACATCATATGTAAATATTTGTGTGATTCTACTGATACAATTTTATACAGCAAACATGCATACAAATTGATAAATTATTGGTTAAAACTTACAATGTTTAACTTTCTCAAATTCTATGCACCCTCCTTTTCATCTATGTATTATGTGCATCTTGGTATTAATACATATTTTCCAGCTAACATATATTGTGTTAAAAAAAACCTTGTGCATCCTTTTTTCCCGAGATATCGTAGCATTGGAGATTTGTAAAAATGGTTTGGCATTCTTATACACTACTGGAAAACTAACCTTCTATTCAAGTTCTTTTGTCTAGGTTAACTTTAGATCTGAGACTAAAGTGCCTTAGTCCTGGATCAAAAAATGAGGCACTGAAGGCCGCCGGAGGAGGGCTTTAGTCCCGGTTGTAAAGACCAACCCGGACTAAAGTCCCCCCTTTAGTCTCGGTTATAACGGTTAAAAAATCTGGCATCGACGCCTACCAACCGGGACAAAAGGGGAGCTTTAATCCCAGTTCGAATTACCAACCGGGACAAAAGGGGCGCGGCCCCCTCTCTCTCCACCTTCCTTATCTTCTTCCTTCTAGGCAATGCTCTCCTCCTCTCCACCTTATCTTCTTCGGGGGTGTTTGGGAGGAGGAAGCTAAACTTTAGCCCTGTCACATCGGATGTTCGGATACTAATTAGGAGGACTAAACATAGGCTAATTACAAAACTAATTGCAGAACCCTTAGGCTAAATCGCGAGAAGAATCTATTAAGCCTAATTAATCCATCATTAGTGAATGGTTATTGTAGCACCACATTGTCAAATCATGGACTAATTAGGCTTAATAGATTCGTCTCGCGATTTAGCTTAGGGGTGGTGTAATTAGTTTTGTAATTAGTCTAGGTCTAATACTCCTAATTAATATCCAAACATTCGATGTGATGGGAGCTAAAATTTAGCCCCCTGCTCCCAAACACCCCCTTCCTTTCCTCATCCTCTCCTCCCTCTATGCGCCGCCGTCGCCCCCTCCCCCTCTGCTGCCCCTCCCCTTCCCCCTCTGCTCGCTCCTCACTGGTAGTGAGGAGTGGCAGCAAGGTGAGGGCAGGACGGTGGCGCGGCCGGGCAACGGGTGGCCGAGCGGCAGCGAGCGCGGACGAAGGCAGGCGGCGTGTGCGGCGCGGGGCGCGGGCGAAGGTGGGCGAGGGCAAAGCGGCAGCGGGCGGAGCAGAGGCGGGTGAGGGCGGGTGGGCAGCGCGGGTGGCTTTTTTTATTTCTTTGAAACTTTTTAGTTCCGGTTGGTAAGGGGGTCTTTAGTCTTGGGTGGATGACGCGGGACTGAAGGGCACCCCTTTTGTCTCGAATAGTTAGTCCCGGTTGGATTTTCGGAATTTATGGTTCTATCCAACCGGGACTGAAGGGTCGTTTTTCAGCAGTGACAGCTAACCTATATGTCCTTTTTTTTTTCCCGGTGCTCCAATTTCAACACAACGGAAAACCCATCGCGCAAGCTGGTACAAGGTAATTAAACGATACACGATGCTCTAATCAAACCAAGCTTAACGGGCGTGGTGGCGCGTGATCCTGACCGGCGTGCTCTGTGTTTGGTCGGCGTGCGTAGACGTCTGGTGCAGCGGACAGCCCCGTGCGGTTCGAGCACGCGCGCGGCATCGGCTCGGTGATCAGGAGCTGCAGGGGCGTGCCGTCGGCGGAGCGGTGCTGCGGGGCGTGCCGTCGGCGGAGCGGTGCTGCGGGGCGTTCAAGGCCTTCGCGTGCCCCTACAGCGACCTCCTCAACGACAACGCCGAGAACGGGTGCGCCAGCGACATGTTCTTCGAGATCAACGTACGCGGCAGGCTGCACCCGAGCCTCTTCTCCCAGCTGTGCGTCGAGGGTCCGCTGGCGCTCCAGTGCTGATCGCCGGCGCGCGTGCGTGTGCGCCGGCCACCTGCATGTATCTAAGCTAATTTTGCCTAGATGCCCGGCAGCTCTCGCTCCAGAGGCATTGATTTGCATGTATGCGGTTTCTGTATCGGAGTCGATGAGTCCGAATACGTAGCACGCGTGTGTTGTTCTTTGCCAATTCAAATGTGTGCCTTTGTGATTGGGGTCAGCTTGTGATGCTGGATTAATTCCTACCAGTGTCAGATACAGTACGTCTTATACTACTAGGAGTATATAGCTCCGTGTAACGTCGAAGCTCACGCGTGGCAGAACGAACACACCAACTTGACAGAAGAGATGCTAACCACAGTCGTGTGGCCGCCCGCAAGGTTACAAACTTGCAACTGCAACTCCACGCCTCGGCCAAGTCTGCGAACCACAGGATGCATGAGAGACTATGAGAGGAAACAAAAGCTAACAAAGGTACAAAAAGGCGGTCCAATTTCTCTGTCACGGCAATACCGCTACCAAGAAGATGTAGATGTTGCAGCTTGAGATGGCGCCGCGCATGATGCCATGCGCACGGGCCAAACGGTTCCTGAACTACTGCAGAGGAGGCTCATCATCTCGGCCACGCCCTTCTCCCGGCGGCGTACACCGATGCTGCCGCTGCCCTGGCCGACTGGTCGTCGTCTCACGCCGGCAGTTTAAGTGCCGTTTGACCCCGCAGCCTGCAAGTAGCGAGCAAGGCAGCGAGCCCGCGGCGCATGACGTCATCCCTGTCACACTCACACCAGTTGGTAAGCATGCAGCTCGTCCCAGCCTGGTCACCTCGTCCGTTTCCGTCTCTCGAGAGCGTACAAAGAACTTAGAGAAGTCGCCCGTCACGTACGCGCGCGAGCGCGTACAATTCCTGCTCCTCGGCTTGAAATGTCGCCGCCGTTGCGGCCCCGGGGCCGTCGGGTGACGCTGAGCTCGTTGAAACCCGCCCGAGACGCGCGGGCGATCGACAGGCACAGGCTTGACTATACTAAAAATGGGCGGACCGTGCAGCGCAGATGCCGTCACCGGCACAGTGTTAACACTTGAATTTGGCCGTGCGAATTGTGGACTATTCGTCTATTTCAAGCAGCAATAGTGAATGGGTGGTGTAAGGGAATAAAATGTCCATACTTGGTAAACGAGTCAACCACCACCAAAATGCAGTTGGCATGACCAGAAGTTGGTAACCCTTCTGTACAAAATCTAAGGAGATGATCTGCCAGGCCTCAGATGGAACAGGTAATGGTTGCAATTTACCAGGAAGTTTTGCTCTATCTGGTTTGGCCTTTTGACAAATGATGCAGGACTGAACAAATTGAAAAACTGCAGATTTCATACCTCTCCATGCAAATAATTTCTTCATTCTCATATATGTAACTGGAGCACCTGAATGACCTCCCAATGGACTAGAATGGCAAGTAGATATCAGTTTTTGCTGCAAGGTTGTGTTGTTGCCAATCCATAGTCTAGAATTGTATCTGAGCAGTCCATTGCACAAGGTGTAATAAGGCACAGCTTGAGGATCTATAGATAACTTGGCCACTCTCATCTTGTTGATAACCTTCAACCACCAATGAACTAGTTTTCTGGACAGTGCATCTGCCACCCGATTCTCAGTACCCTTTTTATACACCACCTTATATTGGAGATCGAGAAGCTTGGTAAAAACCTTCTGCTGCCAGGGAGTATGCAGTCTCTGCTCTGTCAGTTGGATCAGGCTTCGCTGATCAGTATAAATGATAAATTCAGCATATTGTAAGTACGACCTCCACTGTTGCACAGCCATAAGAATTGCCAAATACTCCTTCTCATATGTGGATAAACCTCTTGATTTAGGTCCCAAGCCCTTGCTAATAAATGCCAAAGGATGATTGTCCTGCAACAGCACTGCACCTACACCACATGCACTGGCATCAGTCTCAATGCAGAACACCTTGGAGAAGTCTGGAAGAGCTAATAATGGAGCTTGAGTCAATGCTGACTTAAGTGCTTGGAAGGACTTCTCATGATCACTGGTCCAAATGAACAATGTGTGTTTCTTCAGTAAATCTATCAATGGCTTACTGATGACCCCAAAATGTCTCACGAGTTTTCTGTAATAGCTTGCCAACCTAAGGAAACTCCTTAATTCTTTGGCTGTAGTAGGGGACGGCCAGCAATAGCCACTACCTTTTGAGGATCAGTTGCCACACCTTGCTCACTTATAGTATGGCCCAAGTAACTGATTTGTCTTTGAGCAAAAGAACACTTGGTCAATTTGATTTTCTACTGGTCTTTAGCCAACAGCACAAATACCAACCTGATGTGGATAATATGCTCCTCAAATGTCCTGCTGTATATAAGGATGTCGTCAAAAAAGACTAAGACAAATTTCCATAAATATGGTGCTAGTGTGGTATTCATTGCTGACTGAAAGGTACCAGGAGCTCTCGTCAGACCGAATGCCATCACTCTAAACTCAGAGTGGCCACAATAAGTTTGAAATGTTATATTCCTCCCTGGCTTCAATCTAATTTGATGAAATCCAGCTCTCAAGTCTAGTTTAGAAAACCAACTAGCAAGGGATAGTTCATCCAAAAACTCATCAATTACTGGACCAGATATTTGCCCTTGATTGTGATAGCATTCAGATACCTATAGTCCACACAAAGCCTCCATGTATTGTCCTTCTTCTTAACCAGCAGCACAGAAGATGAAAATGGACTAGAACAGGGTTGGATTAAACATGCTTTCAACATTTCTGCAATTTGTTTCTCAATTTCATCTTTAAGAGCTGGAGCATATCTGTAAGGTTGAATATTGACAGGAGCAGCACCATCTACTGGACGTATAGAGTGGTCACAAGATCTGGGAGGGGGCATGTCCACAGGTACCTCGAAAAGCGTATCAAATTCTTCAATGAGCTGTTGAATAGGTTCAGGTAGGGAGACCTCCACTATATCACCCACAGTGACTTCAACTTAACATACTTCAATAATTATCTCTTTAGGCAGTTCAGGACACACACCATACAGTAGGACAGTAGACCCTTGATATGGTATGGCTAGCCATCTGTTCTTCCAGTGAACTTTCATTGGACTATAGGTCTCCAACCAATCTAACCCCAGAATCATATCATATGATGACATAGGAATAGCCTTCAAGTCTGATTGGAATTCATACCCATTAATAGACCACAAAGCCTGTGAGAGCTGAGAAGAATACTGAATAATTCCACCATTGGCTACTTATACAGACAGGGGAGAAGCAATAGCAGACATGCCTTGTAACTTCAGAGCCAACTGGGAGCTAATGAATGTATGAGAGCTGCCAGAGTCCACCAATATCCTGATTTGTTGTCCTTGAATGGAACCCAACATACACATAGTTCTGGGAGCAGATGTGCCAGACACAGCAGCGACAGATAATGTAAGAAATAACTGTTCAGCAGGTTGGGCTTTGGGGTCCTCACCGGCGACATCATCAGACTGCATGTGGTATATTTCCAACACTTCTTGCATAGCATGGAGCTGAATCTTCTCTGCACAAGCATGGTTCCTAGACCATGGCTCTGCACATCTTTGACAAAGGTCTTGGGCATGGCGGTGTGCCTTTAGAGCTGCCCAGCGATCTCTGTACCACGACAATCAGAAGGCTGAACCATAGGATGCTTGTTCAACCTTGGAGTAGAAGGTAGCTGTACTGAAGAAGGCCCATCATTCTTATGAGGCAGAGTATAGTCAGCCTTTCCTTCACAGGAACGGACATCTCTTCCTGCAATTGAGCGAGAACAAAAGCAGTATCCAGGGAGGAAGGTTGCTAAATAAGAACAACAGCATGTAGATCCTCTCTAAGCCCATCAATGAATCTCATGGTATAATGCAGAGGATCTGGTTTGCTTTCATAAGCAGCCAACAAATTAACTAACCCAGCAAAATGGTCAACATAATCTTCCGTACTACTAGTTTGTGCTTGATGTGAAACAACTGTCTAACTAAGAGCTCATGCTGATTCCTACCAAATCGGTCTATCACCATAGCCGAAAAAGTAGACCAAGTATAGGTTTTAAGCTTTTCCTCTATTGACTGTAACCAGCGTGCAGAAGCAGTGTCAAAATGCATAGATGCTGCCATGATCCAACGGAAGGGTTCAACATTATAGAGCTCAAAGTCAGCTTCATAGTGACTCAACCAGAGTTTGGGATTCTCGCCTTCAAACTTAGGAAAGTTTAATTTAGGTAAACGTCCTGTCCTAGACCCTCCAGATTCCCCATAATTAGCAGATCTCCAACGATTTCCAGAGCTAGGCAAAGGAGGAACCGACAATTTAGGTTAGGGAGGGATGGGGAGGCGTAAGTGCAACTCCAAGAGTACTCCAAAAAATTCTTCCCCAAAACTATGTATTGGGGTTCTTTCAAAAAAAATTCCCCCAAAAACATATCAATCCACAGCAGATCGCTAATAAATAGCTCCCAATATTTTAAAACAGGCCACGTCATCGTATTGGACCCAACGGAAGGGACGCGTGAGCGTGCGGGAATCAGGATTGGGGGGAGGAATGCCAACGCTAAAATATACGCGGTGGTAGGCTGTTTTTTAGCGTTGCTGAAAAATTGGGGAAGGTTTGGGTGGACTGTTGGAGTTCGTTTTTTCTCCTTTTTCCCTAAAAAAAGTATTGGGGTAAGATTAGCAGTCTCTTGGAGCTGCTACGCACCCTTGACCGGGGGATGAACTACGATCGTAACAGACCCGAAGCTATCCTCCGGTGGAAGTTGTCGACGTGGTGCCCATGGTGCATGTCGGCTTCGCTCGGAGAAGATGGGCGCTCAGCAGCCGGGGGAGTAGTCGCCAGAAGGGGATGCCGTCCGCTCCCGGTGCTTGGAGAGCTTGCGTACCTCGAGATGGACGTCGTCGACTGTGCCATCCACCTTCGGCTTCCCGTCTTCAAAGGACACGGCGACGCGCTATAGCGCGTCGACCCGCGCGTCTTGCAACACCTTGAGGTTAGTGAATTTGCGCTCCCACTTCTTGTCGGACTCGAAGAAGTGCGAATCCCACTTGTTCTCCGATTCAGTGAAGCGTGTCTCCCACTTCGCTTCTAGATCGTCGAATCACTAGGTAAGGGTGTCGATGATGATTTTCGTCTCAGGGTTCATGGCTCCGTGGCAGCATTGGAATCTTGTATATTGGTCATGGGGAGGGATTGGATCCAGATCGATAGGTTCCCACAAATTGCCTAAGTGTGGATTGGAATCACGGGCTACTCAATTCGCACAAAGCGTACGAACTTAGGAATAACCCACCGGATCCGTTTGCTCAGGACAATCAATGGAGTTATGAACCAATTCGATCTGAATTCGCCCAAGGATCGACGAGCTCTGATACTAATTTGTTAGCAGCGGACTAGACACGGATACAGGAATTGGAGAAGGGTAGCAATTAGATTGGATCGGGAAGGAGAAAGAGATACAGGCAGAGGACAGCTTGGAATACAAGTTGATTCAGTCCATACACGATCCTCATCTCTCCTCTCCCATCTGCCTAATATAGCAGTAGCAACATTACATGGGCTCTGCCTCTTCTGTGCATGCAAGCACATTGACCCATTCTGGCCCAACGACCCTCGAGCTGTACTCGTTCGCGGCACATCCAACTGTCCCGACGAAGGTACTCCTGAGGAAGAGCTGCTAACATGTTAACACTTGAATCTGGCCGTGCGAATTGTGGACTATTCGTCTATTCCAAGCAGTTACGTTCGTGTATTGGGGTTTAGTTTCCTCCCAACTCCTAACTTTGACACTATGTAAAAAGAAGATTCCCCATCACATCAAACTTGCGGTACATGCATGGAGTACTAAATGTAGATAAAATTAAAAACTAATTGCACAGTTTTGTTGTACTTTGCGAGATGAATCTTTTGAGCCTAATTAGTCAATATTTGGACAATAATTCACAAATACAAACGAAACGCTACAGTTGCGCATTTATGGCAAAGTACCAATTTTGCCACTCCCAAATTGGGAAGTAAACAAGGCCCTAGATAGAGTCCACTATGCGCGCGCTTGACAGAGCAAGAAGGGTTGTGGCCCGTCCCCGTCGGTCACCGGTGACGTTCGTGTGACTGCACATCATGGACTAGTTTTTCCGACTCAGAGGTGTTTGGATGCGAGGTACTAAACTTTAGGAGGGGTCACATCGGATGTTCGGATGCTAATTAGGAGAATTAAACATGAGCTAATTATAAAACTAACTGCATAACCCCTATACTAATTCGCGAGATGAATCTATTAAGCCTAATTAATCCATCATTAGCAAATGGTTACTGTAGCACCACATTGTCAAATTATGGACTAATTAGGCTTAATAGATTCGTCTCACGAATTAGACTCCATCTGTGTAATTAGTTTTGTAATTAGACTATATTTAATACTCCTAATTAGTATCCAAACATTCGATGTGACAGGTACCTGTATCCAAACAGGCCCTCAGACAGCAAGAGTCGGGAACTGCATGCGCCTCCAGGCTCCGGTACGTGTGCCATCTGAAGTTCTGAAGGTGTGTTTGGTTGCATGTATCACATGATGCATGCATGGATAATCCTGGATGAGGTGGTTTAACCAATTTGCTTGTACCATATGATTCACTCTAATTAGTAAAATAATGTATTAAGTGGGATGACCTCATCCTGGATGAGTTGGTCCAATTCACCCAACCAAACAAAAGGATCATTATTATTTTGAATTATTTCATACATGAATTAAGGTAGTGTTTGGTTGGCTCAAATGTAACGTAATCTGATTACTGAAGGTAACGAATCCCATTACATATGTTTGGTTGCGGTGGTTTGTAATCAATTGACACTGTAATCGAATCCCTTACCTAAATAATATATATACAAGCTTGTTACCTTTCCTCCCCCACCGTAATCAGATATAGCACCCACACAGTAATCTGATTACGTTACCAAAGTGCAACCAAACAAAGAGGGCAATCACCTATTCCACCTCCAAATACACTGTAATCTGATTCCCTTTACGTTTACATTACCTTAGCACGAACCAAACACTATCTAAATGATACAACCAACCAAACACACCCTAAGTTCCCACCAGTTGATAATTCAATCGACGCCGTTTCCACAAGCAAGAATTCGATGCTTCAGTCCCGTCGTAAAAAAGTGTCATCGTGTCATATGGCAGTTAACTTTTCTGTAAACTCTACATAGAAATGTCAGCACGAAGGAAGCTCTATATCCCATCCGTTGGGTTTATTCGACAGTGAGCCAGGATTTAACTAGCAACTAGTACTCCGTACATATGATCTGCCAGAGTATGCTCTACTACACATGAAACATGATCGACTGCCTGCTACTAGTAGTCACGTTGCCGGGCCGGATTATGCACATGCACTCCACGGCGTCGAACGTGACCGCCACCAGGTGGCCGATCGTGACTCCCATCAATGCTCGCGGGGCATCCATCCCATCCAGGCTGTTTGGTTCGCCGTGGACGGACGCGCACGCAGTCTAAATGGGGGCGCAGCGTCGTCGTCTTCTCCGTGCCCGTGTGGCCGTGTGTACGCGCGCGCGCGCCCGTAGCCCCGTACGTGCTATCTGTCCACCACGTCGAGGCTACGCCAAAACAAGAAGCAACCGTATCGACCCGCCCTCTACAGCTGTCAGCTGTCACCGTGGGAGCAACAATTATTCGTCATGGTAGGCAAATTCAGATCAGAGTATAATAGCTGTTGGCTAATTGACCCGCCACTCCTCCGTCGTGTCTGTATTGTTTACTCATTCGCCACATGGGATTTCATAAAAAGTACTAGGCCAATGCTGACACGGAGGACGTGAGGAACAGGAACGCCGGATCAGAATGCAGCAACGATCAGACAAAAGGGAGAAACAGATTGCTTGGACGGAGAACTGGAGAAGGCAAAGCACGGACATTCTAGTTGAACTGTTGAAGCCAGTATTATACTGATGAAACCAGTTCTCTTTCATGGACTGGCTCTCTTTTTCTAAAGTTCCTTTGCTATGGGACAAGGGATCCACACTTGTCAGTGTTAATCACACCATGATCACGGTGAGTTGGTGACCTTGCCATCTTTAGCTGGACTTACACCTCCAGAACCTCACAAAGTGCGATCTGATTTTTATTCGACAGCTCCAAAGGGGGGAAAAAAAAGGAGATATGTGCCTTGTAACATAACATCTTTGTTGCGTAAGGTTGATAGGCAAGTTTAACAACAATTCTGGGGCGGCATCGCTTCTATCACGGGGGTAGGTAAATGAAGCTTCAGATTGTTCACTCCAGCTCTGTGTGCGTGCGTGTGTGTGACCGTGGGTGAGAGTGAAACGGTCAAACAAGGCCTTGGCCGTGTTTAGTTGGGGAATTTGGGAGGTGCCAAATTACTGTTACAGCACTGTAGCACACTGTAGCGTTTCGTTTGTATTTGTGAATTATTGTCCAAATATTGACTAATTAGGCTTAAAAGATTCGTCTCGCAAAGTACAACAAAACTGTGCAATTAGTTTTTAATTTCATCTACATTTAGTACTCCATGCATGTACCGCAAGTTTGATGTGATAGGGAATCTTCTTTTTGCATAGTGTCAAAGTTGGGAGTTGGGAGTAACTAAACATGGCCCTTGTTTCCCAATTTGGAAGTGGCAAAATTAACATTTTGTCATAAATGCACAACTGTAGCATTTCGTTTGTATTTGTGAATTATTGTCCAAACATTGACTAATTAGGCTCAAAAGATTCGTCTCGCAAAGTACAACAAAACTGTGCAATTAGTTTTTGATTTCGTCTACATTTAGTACCCCATGCATATACCGCAAGTTTGATGTGAGGAAATCTTCTTTTTACATAGCGTCAAAGAACTAAACAAGGCAAGTGTTCTCCTTCAGCCCTTCGATGATTAGGCTGTATACCAGCCGAGGTGAGGTACACATACAAACCTCAGTCCGATTAGTTTTCTTCTTCTTCATTCACCGGCCACGCACCGAAAGATGTCACTTGGATGAAATGAGATTAACCTGCTCTGTGGCTGAATGATTGCCGCCGAGAGAAAACGATGGTGGCGCAGCAGCGGCGGTCAAATGCAGCAACCACCACAAGTCACTGCCAGCGGGTGGCTGATGCTCGTGCAGGATTAACTTAACTAACACTGTTCTGCCAAAAAAAAAGATAATCTGCCAACGATAATCTGATGCACGGGTAACTGTGCAGAAGCCCCCAGAGTCCAGGAACAGGTGGGCTGGACCACGTCCACCCACACCTCCACTCCACGGTCCTTCTCCCTCCCTATAGCCTCCCGTCCCCGTCCCACCAACCGCCCACCCCACTAGTCGTCACACCACCTCCTCCGAAGCAACGCACAGCGCCGAATAGGACGAGGGGGAAGGGGAATATGGAAGAAGCAGAAGGCAAACCGAGCAAGTCAGAGGATCACCCCGCCTCCCCGGCTCCGAGATCTCCGCCTATAAAAGCCGCCCCACCCCCCACTCGCTCACCAGCTGCTCTCCACCAAGAGCTGCTGCTACCACCAAACCGTCGCTGGATTCGTCCAGAGCTTTGCCCGTTTCGGCGACCCCAGATCCGATCCACGGCGCCGCGTCTCCGCCGAGGTTGGTCGCCGTCCGGCTTCCTCTCTAACTCCTCAGTAGTATTTTTAGCTGCGATTGTTCGAATTCTGTTGTTGTTGTTGGGGGGGGGGGGGGGGGATTTGAGGTGGGTGCTTACGGAGCTGTTCGGCGGGATGGATGGAATGCAGATGGCGATCACGGTGAGGCGGTCGACGATGGTGCGCCCGGCGCGGGAGACGCCGCGGCAGCGGCTGTGGAATTCCAACCTCGACCTCGTCGTGCCGCGCTTCCACACGCCCAGCGTCTACTTCTACCGCCGCGGCGGCGGCCCCGAGGCGGAGGGATTCTTCGACGGCGAGCGGATGCGGCGCGCGCTGGCGGAGGCGCTCGTGCCGTTCTACCCGATGGCGGGGCGACTCGCGCGGGACGAGGACGGGAGGGTCGAGATCGACTGCAACGGCGAAGGGGTGCTTTTCGTCGAGGCTGACGCGCCCAACGCCGCCATCGACGACTACGGCGACTTCGCCCCTACCATGGAGCTCAAGCGCCTCATCCCGGCGGTCGATTACACCGACGACATCTCGGCCTTCCCGCTCCTCGTGCTCCAGGTGAGTTCAGTTACCAGTATCCAGTATCCTCACCTGGAAGTAGCGTACCATAGTGCCATACAAGCTCTGCACGGCATTTAATTTGGCTTACCTGTGTACATGATTGGATAGCTGGGTCCCTTTTTTGTCTGTTGATTTAATCCTCTGGGAATTCATATTGTGCACGCGGCACGCCTGTACCACTTTCCTAGTTTCATGCATGTTGTTGCTGTCTTGTTATTTTTAGTGGGGCCTCTGTTTTGGCTGGATTAGTATCCGTAGTCTGAAGCTTCGGTTAGAAATGCTTGGTGTCATCATCCGATTGTGCATCGGAATAAACTCTTGCTTCACCTTGACTGGCTCGAAAGCCAATTGTTAACAAATTGGTTTGTCATCAAGTGACTGTATTTTGTAAAATTTCCCCATCATTGCTGTACATCTTGTACTGTCTAAAATGATTGTCTGCATTCATTTTGTTGTTGCATCAATTCATTGCACACAATAACGGTCAAGCTTTTCAGTCATGAGAACATAGCCTTGCCAAATGTGGTAATTTCTCAGTAGAAGGGCACTTTACTAATTAGGCTTCATGCAATGTGTTAATCATATACCTTGTGCTTGTCCACTTCTCAAACTTTCCTGACCTTTAACCATTTTTAATCTGGAATTGCTTCCTTAACCAATAATCGACAACTACTTAACTAGCATGTGCAGAACCTTTCTGTTGACTTCAATATTTACCACTTCAATACTTCGACTATTCAATGCTTTTGTGCAGATAATATAGTATACTTTACATTAGTACTAGTTGATGTTGTTGGCTGACATCCAACTTTTCCAAAATAAAGGTTTTGAGTTCGCCCAGGACTCTGCTTATCTCACTAGAGCTAAAACCTTGTATTGTTCTTATACAATATGTTGGATCTTGTTGTATAATTTTATTATATTGAATACCTAATGCTGCCTTGCACAAATTAAGGTTTGTGGAAGTTATTCTACTACTAGCTTGTTGAGATGGATACAGAATAACATGTTAAACTGGAAGCATTAGTATGAGATATTACCAGTGGGAAGGGAGGAAGCTGTAAATGGGCATGTGTTTTTTGTACCATGTCTCACACCTGAAGCTAGCACAGCAGAGTTTATCTTTTTACATCAGCTTCTTGCCAAACTGTCATAAGGGGTCACCCTATGTTAGGTGAGCAGTATTACACCCTGGGGCAGGCAAGCTATATGCAGATACACAGTTGCAACTATATTATGTAATTGGCAATAGAAGAGTTCACAAATACAGTCAGATCACTCTGGAATTGCTTGCCAGACTTCATCATTTATAAATTTATAACCCATCATTAGTGTGAATCAGATATTTACAAATTCAAACCCATGCCACTGTGCAATGAGCTATTTCATGCACATGATGTTTTCATATTAGAGTGCTCTGCCATCTCGTGCTGCTGTTCCAGTTTTGGTGTTTTGAGTTGCATTGGTTGTCAGGTGACTCTTGTTTTTAGTGACCTCTCTGGATAGCTGATTCTCATGGACAAACTCGTACCAGCTCTATGCTTCTGGTTCACCAGTTGCTTGTTTTGATGCAAAATCCACAAATTATTGCCTTCACCAGACCTCAAGATGTATTTGGTCTTCTTTAGGCTCAGTGGGACAGTAAGCCGATGGATAAATTTACCTGTCTTGGAAATCACATGTGTGCCCATAACATTCTTTTCTAAATGCATTCATAAATACAAATCAATACTTATCCGGCTGCATTAGATATTTAGGTATCCCTATGCCTCGACTTCATGAAGTATGTTGGAGTTGAGATTGGTAGTGCTTGACAGTTTAGATTCATGTGCTTATGGCTACGATAAGAGTTTGTAAGCCATCCATTGTTTCAATTCTACCTACATAAGGGATGGCATGCAATTGGATTTCAGTTCAAATATACATCTGTATCTTGTGGACCCTTCTATTTAGGAAAAATGGTTAACATCTTCTTGTTTCATGGTTAGTTTCAAATCTGTATATTTGTGCCTACTAGTCAAAGCAACTTTGATTCATCCATGCACCTTTATATATGTTTTAAGAGTGGATTATTCAATCACCTGTTATTTGGTAGCTGCAGCTGGAAATATACAATTTGTTAAAAGGGAGCTATTAGCTATGAAATATTTAAAGATCCCCCTTTTCTTTTTTGCTCCAGGTGACTTACTTCAAATGTGGAGGCGTCTCCCTTGGTGTCGGTATGCAACACCACGTAGCAGATGGCATGTCTGGCTTGCACTTCATTAACTCATGGTCTGACCTCTGCCGTGGAGCTCAAATTTCTGTCATGCCCTTCATTGACCGCACTCTCCTTCGCGCCCGTGATCCACCAACTCCATCTTTCCAACATATCGAGTACCAGCCTGCCCCAGCTATGTTGTCCTCCACACCTCAGTCCCTCACTTCCATATCAAAGCCACCTGCCACCGCCGTAGACATTTTCAAGCTCACTCGCTCAGACCTTGGTCGGCTGCGCTCACAGCTTCCCACAGGTGAAGGTGCACCCCGGTTCAACACGTATGCAGTGCTAGCTGCGCATGTCTGGAAATGTGTCTCCCTTGCACGTGGCCTGACTCCTGAACAGCCCACCAAATTGTACTGTGCCACCGACGGGCGCCAACGGCTACAGCCCCCACTTCCAGATGGTTACTTCGGAAATGTCATCTTCACCGCCACACCACTTGCCGAGGCAGGCAAGGTGACCAGTGGGCTGGCAGAAGGAGCAGCAGTCATCCAAGGAGCACTAGATAGGATGGACAACGACTACTGCCGCTCAGCGCTGGACTACCTGGAGCTGCAGCCAGATTTGTCAGCACTGGTGCGTGGAGCACACACCTTCCGGTGCCCGAACCTAGGACTCACCAGCTGGGTGCGCCTGCCGATTCATGATGCCAACTTCGGTTGGGGCCGGCCTGTGTTCATGGGGCCAGGCGGCATTGCATATGAGGGTCTGGCGTTCGTCCTCCCTAGTGCCAATGGAGATGGTAGCCTGTCCATCGCCATCTCGTTGCAGGCTGAGCACATGGTGAAGTTCCGAAAGCTAATCTATGAGTTATAAATGGGATGCATTATACCTTTTGAAGGAGGATGTAATAGGGCTAGAGGCTAAAGGCTGTATCCAGTTCTCATATAAAATGCCTGAAGTTTCAAGTGAACCAAGTTGCTGCGCTTTCACCCTTCAAGATCAGTGTTCTTTTTTACCCTCGGCTGGGGATGTTTTGGGTAACTTCTACTTGTATGGACTAATATCAATAATAGAGAAAGGTTAGACATTTTTCTAAAGGGACATGGTGAAATCATTGTAACCAAGTGAACACACTCATATACCAGAGTACCAGATTATAGATGGGGTTTAATTGAAGTATTGAACATGAGCGTCAGTGGAAACGCCTCACAATCTTCTGTTTTACGCTTAAGGGAAGAAATGTTCTTGGTGGATGCAGGCCTTGGTACCCCCAAAATTTGTATGCAAGATGAGCTTACAGGACTGCCAATCAAGCGAGCCACCAGGTTTGAGAATAAGGTGGGATCCAAGAATGTAGTGGCTGGTGAATCACTGATCAAAAAGCGAATTTTTGAGAGATTCTTCATCGATCTGGTGGCCGGTGAATCACTGATCAAAGAGCGAGCAACCGCCAGGTTTAATGATTTTGTGGGATCCCTGGATGTAGCGGCTGGCGAACATTTGAAGATCCACAATTTCTACTTGTTCGTAGACCTAGCTCTGATTGAGCTGCAACCGGTGATGGTCTATCTGGTTGGCTGAGGTTTCATCAATTGGCAAATCTTGATCTATCATCCAGCGCGTGGTTCATAAATCATAACAGGTGCAGATCTTGGCAATCTTGAAAACGACCCCTAACCCGAAGCCTGGAAGAAGAAGAACCTCCAGGGCTCCAGGCACAGGAAGGAAGGCTGAAACGTTTGATCATGTACCATTGGTCCTTTGTTCTCGTTACAATGGGATTCATACTTCATTACGGTAATTTTGATAAAATTATGTTCAAAATTGCGAGAAAGGAGACGACACATGGATTAATCTATATTGTAGGGAGGAAGGCTGATTTTATCTTATTTTTAGGGATAGCGCCCTTTCTAGGCGTCTATATTGTAAGAATTACAAACGCCTGCTGGCGGCTCCAGGTACCACACATGCCTGCCTAGAGTTTCATATAGTGAGCTCCTAGCTAATACATGCGCGTCGAAATTTGCTTCTCTTCTCTCATGGATGAAGTCCGGACTGAAAGTCAGACGCCCTTGCCTTGATTACCTTAATGATGTGGCCATATGTGCCCATCGCCTCCTCGTGCATATGCTCCTGATCACATTTAAGCAGTCGCTTGCTAGTCTGAAAAACCTTCCCTGCATGCCAGGGCCCGTTATCCCTTCAAGTGTTATTGCTGAGGCAAAATTGACTGGTGGACACCGTTAAAAACTTAAAATGTGTCTTTTGCCACACACCACCTACAATTCTATGTAAATATGCTGCTGGAAACTATGGTTCATTTAATAACATTTTCTACTCGAACGGATCAAACACTTGTAAAAGACTAGTATACCCCTGTCCTCTTCGCCATCTTCTGGAGTGGTGCCGTAGCGCGCGGCCTCCTGGACTGAGCCCCGCCGGGATCGAGCGTCTTGGCTGCCTCGAGCTGACATCGTACGCGCGTGTCCAGGAGCGGGAGCCGCGTCCACCTCGAGCAAGCCCCGCGTCAGAAGCGGGCGTCGTGCATTCCTCCGCAGGCCTCTCCCGGCGGCTGCGGTAGTTCATCCCCGCGTCGGCCCCTCTCGACGGCTGGAGTAGCCCCCTCCCTGCGGCCAATCCAGGCGAAAAATAAGCTAGAAGCTGCAGCTGTCCGCCTCCCTTCCTTCCAATCAGAGCAAAGCAAGCACATGCAAGCACCAATCAGGGAGCTGCAAGCGACCTCCAGCTCCTTCACTTCCAAGCCCCACCTCCAAAATCAACACCAAACTAAATCCTTTGCAGAATCCATATTCAAATGGCAAGGCAAAGGAGCAGCTCTATCTCATGTCCACCGGCATCCGGCAAAGCAGATCGAGCTCCAAGCTCCAGTACGGTCACCCGTCCCGGCTCCCCAGAGCTGCTCGACTCCCCTCCGCCCATAAGGGAAGCGCTCCGGGAGGAGCCAATGCCAGAAGGGCCCTCGCGGGGAGGGGGCTGCATCGGGAGGGACCGCCGGCGGCGAATGCAGTTCGCTGTTCGCGAGGATGGAAGGGAGCGTGCGACGAATCAACGATTGGATAAGGCTGCGGCCGGTTCCGCGGGAGTAATTAGTCGGCAACGGGGGCAAACTTGTCCTTTCCGGTGGCTCTCCAATTAAATTGGATAAAATAATGCTGCAGTGTCTCTGGCAAATTTACACGGAATTGTAGTGTCTTCTAGCAAAGTCACGTTATTGGACTAAAGTTTCCATGTTACGTCGGATGTTTACATAATAAGAGTATTAAATATAAATATAGACTAATTACAATACCAATTATATAGATAGAGACTAATTCGCGAGACGAATCTATTAAGTCTAATTAGTCTATAATTTGATAATATGATGCTACAGTAAATATGTGCTAATTATGAATTAATTAGGCTTAATAGATTTGTCTCGAATTAGTCTCTATCTGTGTAATTAGTTTTATAATTAATTCATATTTAGTCCTTCTAATTAGTCTTCGAAGATTCGATATGACATGAACTAGATTTTAGCTCAAGGATCAAACACCCTCTAAATCACGTTATTTTAGTGGCTTGTGGTAAAAGACACATTTTATCGTTGTCCATGAGCAAATTTTGCCTTTGCTGAAGCTCCCAAGAACGAACCCGTCGAATCACGTGCAACGGCTGCGGCAGCCCCAATGCCCCAGTTTGACACTGCTGCGTGAAGATTAGAGGGTGTTTGGTTTAGTTCGTGTCACATCGGATATTTGATGCTAATTAGGAGGACTAAATATGAGCTAATTATAAAACTAATTGCAGAACCCCTAGGCTAAATCGGGAGACGAATCTATTAAGCTTAATTAATCCATCATTAGCGAATATTTACTGTAGCACCACATTGTCAAATCATGAACTAATTAGGCTTAATAGATTCGTCTCGCGATTTATCCTAGGTTGTGAAATTGGTTTTGTAATTAGCCTATGTTTAATACTTCTAATTAGTATCAAACATTTGATGTGACGGGAGCTAAATCTTCATGTGACCTGCAAGGAATCCACTTCAACATGGATTAATCTGATGCACCGGGCACTGCGCGCTGGGCCAGAGCCCAGTATTGGAGTTTAGTATGGCCCGGCGCCAGTGCGCCACGCCGACGGAGCGAACAAAAAGAAAAATACGGTACGAGTCTATATCCCCGGCTCCGAGCTTCCGCATACGTACGGCATACAATACGCCAAAAACGCCCCAATCCCACACTCTCGCCTACAGGCTACAGACACAGGCTTTCACCTAGCCATTTCCTGCATCCCAAAACATCTGCCTGATTTTTGCCGATCCCACCGCGTTCCGTTGAGGTTGGTCTGGTCCCCGTTCTGCTTCCGCTGGATCATAGTTTGATTTGCTGTTAATTTCTGGCATTTGGGAATTGCTTAGTGAGCTAGCTGTTTGGTGCGGGAATGCGGATGACGATCGCGGTGCGGCGGTCGACGATCGTGCGGCCGGCGTCTGTGGCTCTCCGACCTCGACCTCGTGATGCCGCGGACCCACACGCCCAGCGTCTACTTCTACCGCCGCGGCGGCGGCCCCGAGGCGGAGGGGTTCTTCGACGGCGAGCGGATGCGGCGCGAGCTGGCGGAGGCGCTCGTGCCGTTCTACCCGAGGGCGGGGCGCCTCGCGCGGGACGAGGATGGGAGGATCGAGATCGACTGCAGCCGGGAGGGGGTGCTCTTCGTCGAGGCCGACGCGCCCGACACCGCCGTCGACGACTACGGCGACTTCGCGCCCATTCGTCTTGCTTCAGGTGAGCTAATTAAGTTCAGTTCTTATATTACGCAATGCTAGTACAATCAGACCGTCGAAATCATTCGGAAGAAGTACTACCATAATGCTTTACAAGTTGACTAACGGCCTGTTCGCTTCAGCTTATTCAGCCGGCTTATCAGCCATCCAACAGTGTTTTCCTCTCACAACAAATCAGCCGTTTCAGCTTTTCAGCCGGCTTATAAGCTGAACCTCCTAAGATCTTTTGACTAAAAAGTAACTAAAAACTAGCCAAACAGCCTAATCAAAAGATGACTAAAAAGTTTTAGCATCCTTTAGCCCTCCCACTAAAGATTGTTTGAATACGAGGTGTAAACTTTAGCATATCACATCAGATGTTCGGATGTTAATTAGGAGAACTAAACATGAGCTAATTACAAAACTAAATGCACAGATAGAGTCTAATTCACCAGGCGAATCTATTAAGACTAATTAATCCATCATTAGCAAATGGTTACTGTAGCACCACATTATCAAATCATGTACTAATTAGGCTTAATAGATTCGTCTCACGAATTAGACTCTATCTATGCAATTAATTTTGTAGTCAGACTATATTTAATACTCCTAATTAGTATCAAATATCCGATGTGACAGGTACTTAGCAGGGTATCAAACACCCCCTGAGTTCCCACCCGTTACCCCTGCACCCTCCCTCGTGCCGCGACGCCCCAGGCTCCGCCGCCCTTGCCTGATGCTATCCTCGCCCGATGCTGTCGCCGCCACACTCGTCGGCGACGCCGTTCCGACCCGGGGTGGCCGTCCTCGTGGGGGACCGGAGGAACTTCGGCGTCGACCGCGCCGCGGTGGAGTCGCTCCTCGTGTTCCGGTACGGCGCCCTGCGTGGGCAGAAGGAAAGGCTCGAGTGCCACACTCCGCTCCTCGCCGCGTGCGCAGGAAGGAGCAGCAGTCGAGGGCCTCGATCTCCATGGAAGTGGTCGATTTGGACGGTTGGGATCTCGATCTTGCCGGTAGGAACTCGATTTTGGTTGCGGGGAACTTCAATTCGGCAACTGGAGCGGGACAAGGGCTGCTACGTGAGGAAGAAGAACCAGGGGCAAAATGGTATTCTTGTTACAGTATTTAGGGGGCGTTTGGTTCCCTTTGCTTATTTTTAGCATGTGTCACATCGAATGTTTAGATACTAATGAGGAGTATTAAACATAGACTATTTACAAAACCCATTACATAAGTGGAGGCTAAACGCCGAGACGAATCTATTAAGCCTAATTAATCCATCATTAGCAAATGTTTACTGTAGCAATACATTGTCAAATCATGGACTAATTAGGCTTAATAGATTCGTCTCGCCGTTTAGCCTCCACTTGTATAATGGGTTTTGTAAATAGTCTACGTTTAATACTTCTAATTAGTATCTAAACATTTGATGTGACGGGTGCTAAAAATAAGCAGGAGGAACCAAACCAGACCTTAATGATTTTAGTCACTTTTATTCAAGGAACCAAACACCACTTTAGTCCATAGACTAAAGTGAGAAGTCCATAGACTAAAGTGAGAACCAAACAGGGCCTAATTTGGGCTTACTTTTAATGTTTGGATTGGATAACTGGGTCCCTTGTTGGCTGTGGATTTGGTCCACTCAGAGTTCCTAGAGCTTAGCTTTGTGGTGGACTCCACTTTTGTGGTCATACCCGGGGTAGTTGATGTCTTGTTCTAGTGGGTGTGGTGATACTATTTTTGGCTGGATACCTGTAACGGTACACTTGATCAGAAGATTTAGCTAGGATTGGTTAAGAGTCGGTGGCATCATCATTCATATTGGTCAGTCCATGGAAATAGACTCTTGCTTCACCTTGATCAGGTAGAAGTGTATTGCTAATAAACTGATTTGTTGTCAAGCAATTGCTCTTTTATGCATTTAGAATCCACCATTTGTCTACTTTATCTTATACTGAGTTTTTATTTTTCTTTTGCTGAGGGTTACACTCTGTAAAATTAATGGCACTGTGTGTTTGGTTCTGTTAAAGTGTAATTAATTGTCAATGAGGTCACTGATGAAAATATAATCGTGCCAAACTTGAGTACTTACTAATTAGTAATTGCACATCATTCGATATGCTCATTTTACCGTTTCCTACTGTGGTTCTGAACATTGAGGTTGCTGTCATGGTGATCTTTTAGCATTTATAATTGAGAAGCTTGCCCCACCCAGCTGCTTTATTGAGCGCACTTGTAACCTGTTAGTCATCTTAATCCAGTTCATGACAATAATTGAAAACTAGCATGTGTGGACTTATCCTGGTGACAATAATATGTAGCACTTTAACTCATTAACATTGCACCCTTTTAGCTAGCAGTAACTGGCTGATTGCACAAATCATGCCATATACACATAGGGACAGTTTGGTCGTTACACGTCACCCTATTGGGGTTGACTGCTCAAGTTCTTAGCTCCAAAATGTCAGCATTTATCCAATGGTCTGGACGTGCACGGCATAAGCTTAATTGATAGTTTTTTTAAAGTAAAGCTTAATCGATAGTGATATTGACATTTAGCTTAATAGCTTTCCTGCCTGTCCCTGAATCGGATAATTTGCCATGTGGAACCATGTAAGCTATTCATTTGTTGCTTTGTGTTGACAGATACTTCATTTAGGTGTTCCGCTTTCATTTCTATTTCCCATGAAGCTGGTCCAAGTTTCTTATGTTCTGGAATAGAAGATTGAGTAGGCTGAATCACCACTGTTAGATCCAGAGTACTCAACTTCAAAAGATACCAATAAGGCTGTACAGTACAACATATAATGAAAAACAGTGCTTTTCAGATCAATTGGAGCATAAGCTTTATCCCAACAGTTGATTACCTTATTACGATGGCACATGCAGTTCACCTTGCTGTTATGAATTTCCACGATACCTGAAAAATACCAGTTTACTAGGTCCTCGTGTAGTGTGCTGAACTTGTGATTTCTTCACTCACTATTACGTTGCCACCCACATGCTGACACTCTTGTTTGTGATGTGGGCTTGAAATTTGTTGGTGTGGAAATTAGTCTCTAATTGGAGCATTCTCATGTGAAAATTTTCTGTAAAAGGCTTTATTTTTTAAGAATAATCTTTTATGTTTATGCATCCTTTTCCCTCATTTGTTGAGAAGTCCTCTCCATTTTTTAAATCTAGTCTTAAGGTACTAATGGTATATTGTTAACGTTATTATGTTCAATCAAAACATTTTCGTTCGCCCATTTAAAACCATTGTGGCAAAACTGGTTAGCCCAAACCTTTTAGCAGTTACATAGTGGCCCCTACAAAAAAGAAAAAGAAAGCCTTTTAGCCCAAACCTGAGGAGCATTTAGTATCGAGCAATATTGAAGCTTGCCTCTTCTCCCAATAGTTTTAGTTGGTGCTGTTTGCCTACCTCAAACTTTAAAAGAAAGAAGTTACTTGTTCTCACTAGAACGCTTTTATTTTGCTGGAGCTTTGTTGCAAGATTTCATTTTGTTGAATAGCTGCTCATTCTGCCATGCAAAAAGTATCGTTATTAGCAATTATGGACAATTTCGTACTACTAGATTAGTGAGATTGATAGAGAATAAACTATTGAAGGCATATTTCAGTGTGCCTTTGGGTATTAGATGGTCCAGTGTTGAGTCTCGTGCACCTGCAATTATTATTATTATTTTTTGGGGGTGGGGGTGGGGGCATATGATCTTTTTAAAATGAAAACAGTTTGGTATGAAGGGCAACCATGTAGTAAGATTACATCATGAGGTTACATACCCATATGCGTAATACACTCAGCTAATTCATGCACCTGCTGTTTTTGCAGTAGAATACTTTGACATCACGTTGGACAGCTGATCTGCTGATTATATTGTGCTGGACAAACTCATACTAAGTACCAACATCGACATTTCCAATCACCAGTTACTTGTTTTGATGAAACAGCAACTAAATGTTGTTTACCTCTAAATCCAATGAATTAAATTACCCTATTGTAAACCACATGTGCCCCCCATGCTACCACACTGAGGTCTAATATGCATGCATACAATATGATTTCAATTATTTGCCTCATTGTCCTCATGAAGTATGTCAGAGTTTAGATTGATAATGCTTCACAGTTAAAATATCGTTAGAACTTGCAAGTTAGGGTTCATGTGCAAATGTGCTTATGGCTAAGTCTACTTTGAAAATTGTGCTCAATCTCAATCTAAGAGTTGTTAATCTGGTCAAATTTCAGTTCCATGTGTTGAGTGGTGGTATGAAATTGTATTTCAGTTCAAAAATTATTATCAGTCTCGTTTTTGCATGGATAATTTCAGATTTCCAGGTTTGTCTGCTGCCTTTTAGTCAAGGCAACTTTCTAATGCAATCACGCGCTGTTGCATGTAGCTACCGGTTGCAATATGCATTACATTCTTCTTAGGAATAGACATTTATGAATGTTGATTCTCCTCTATTTTTGCTCCAGGTGACTTGCTTCAAGTGTGGAGGCGTCTCACTTGGTGTTGGCACCTATCACAACGTGGCAGATGGCATGTCCAGCTTGCACTTCATTGACTCGTGGTCTGATCTCTGCCGTGGAACTCAAATTTCTCTGATGCCCTTCATTGACCACACTCTTCTACGCGCCTGTGATCCACCGACTCCATCTTTCCAGCATGTTGAGTATCAGCCTCCCCCGGCCATGTTGTCCTCCACGCCTCATCCCCTTGCTCCCAAGTCAGTGCCACCTTCCCCTGCTGTGGGCATTTTCAAGCTCACTCTCGCAGACCTTACTAGGCTGCGCTCACAGCTTACTGCAGGTGAATGTGCACCGCGGTTCAGCACATATGTAAATTAGCTGCGCATGTCTGGCGGTGTGTCTCCCTTGCGTACGGCCTGCCTCCTGAACAGCCCACCAAGCTATTTTGTGCCACTGATGGGCGCCAACGGCTGCAGCAGTGCAGCCTCCACTTCCAGATGTCTTTGGCAATGTCATCTTCACTGCCACACCAATTGCTGAGGCAAGCAAGGTGACCAATGGGCTAGCAGATGGGGCAGCAGTCATCCAGGGAGCCCTCAACAGGATGGACAACGACTACTGCCGCTCGGTGCTGAACTACCTGGGGATGCAACCGGATTTATCGAAAATGTTACCTGGAGATCACATCTTCAAGTGCCCGAACCTGGGGTTCTCCAGCTGGACACGGCTGCCTATCCATGATGCTGACTTTGGTTGGGGGCGGCCTGTGTTCATGGGCCCAATTACATGCGAGGGTCTGGGTTTTGTTCTCCCAAGCGCAAATGGCGATGGAGCCTGTCCATCGTGATATCCTTGCAGGCTGAGCACATGGAGAAGTTCAGAAAGCTAATCTTCGAGTTTTAAACAGAAGGCGTTATTACTTGTTGAAGAAGGATTTTGGGCAAGAAAAGTTCCAGGCTGTACCCAGGTTCTCGCTGGTGGAATGGCTGAATCTTCAGAGTGAACCCAGTTTCTGTTGGTCTATAGGTCTTGTATAGTGAATTCATAGTTGGCCATTTTATTCCCTTGGTTGGGGGATATCTTGAAACATTTAATTGTACAAGTTACAAGTGATGGGTTCTTTCTATGTGGAGGATAAAACTTGCAGTGGAGAAACTTGGAGCCAGCTCCACATAATTGTACAAGCCCACAAGTCATGAGTTCTTGCCGCTCGCTGTTGTCGAAGCCAGGGGCTGAGCCAGCATAATTATTATTATTATTATTTGTAATTAACACCCAAAAATTTTGCAAGGAAGACGAGTATATCACACATCTTTAGAGTACATATTATTTTTTGTGCTCAATTTGCGATATTGCAACAACTATAGCAAGACCTTCCTAGTTCCTAGTGCCCATTCAGCACTCGCCAAATCCGACGCCCTCGTGACCCAAGTGTTGGTTGATGCCCGCAGCCCACCTCGTCTCTCGATCTCGCACGCTCACACTGTCATGATCCCTCTACATTTTGAGCTTGTTTTCATTGCGCAACTTGTACTGATATTTCGTTTTGTGTACAATATGGACATTCGACAATTCGTTAGAACCCCGCTCCTGTTTAAAATCCATCTGGACAAGTTGCATTTGAGTTTTGAAAATATTGTTGCGCGTTTTCTGTGTTATGCTTTTTGAAAAAAGAAACTGCTAGTGCTGAGAGGACATTTTCCTCAATAAATCACGCAAAGAATAAGATAAGACATCAACATGCGACTATTGACATTTTTTTCCGGCAGTTCAGGAATACCCAAGTGCTAATCCTAGCTTTTCGCAAAAAAAAAAAATGCTACTCCTAGCTCCGCCACTGGTCCACGACCGACGTGTGGGCCGCGACGGACGCCGAGGCAAGGCTGATACGCTCGGGGAGTTCGAAGCCTCAGAGCGCACAGCCCGAGGCCACGTGCCGGGGTGCGTCCCACTCCCACTCGCACCTCGCCGCCTCCGCCCCCCTCGCCTTTTCCCGTCTCGTTCCCTCCGCGATGAAGCAGCGGCGCCGCCGGGCTAGGGCTAGTCCCCACCCGTCGTTCCGCGACCGACGACGCAGCGCGGCCGCGGGCGAGCGTTTCTTGGAGTGCCGGCGCGCCTCGAGACCTCCGGCGCGCTGGGAATGCTGGGCCGCCGCCGCCGGAGCACGGGCTGGCTGGGCTCCGGCGCGGTCCGCGGCGCCCCGGAAGACCGCCACCGCGCGGCGGCTGCTGTCCGCGGCCCGCCATGCCGAGGGCGAGCGCCGGCCGGGCACCTGGCGCCGCCCGGCCCGCCATCTCGCGAGCGCCGCCGGGCGCCTCGACCCCGCAGCTGCTGCTGGTAGGCCGGTCGCCTTGGCCGTGTGCCAGACGCCGGCGCCGCGACGACCCCTGCAGCATTGCCCGCACGTGCGCGGCCATCGAGCCGGCGCCGCCAGCACCGGGCCGCGGCGCTCGTGTGGGCGTCCCCGTGCGCGCGCCGGCTGGTCGGCCGCTCGCCGCGGCGCACGCCGAGTGCCAGCCAACCTGCTCGCGGGCCCGTGCGCCACCGCAACTCCGCCTCGCGCACGCCGCATCCGCACCACACGTGCGGGGGAATCGGGGGCCGCCCCCAGGTACTACTCCTACTCCTACAGCAAATTCAGATCACCTCGAGAGATCGAATTTCTCTCGCTGATTATGCTAGATGTTTAATATTAATCCCCCAGTCACGCGTTAGCGTCTCGTAGCTTCCCAGTTTCCTATTCTGTTTATGCTTGTTATTTCACTAAGCATTTAAGCCACACCCTGATTTCTGTATTTCACTAGAGCCGTGCCAATTTGATGATCTCGAGTCTAGACACTGTTCTCACAATGCCATTCCTAATAATTTGATGCTACCAAGCTTAGATCTGCAACGAATTCGAAATCGACCTAGCAAATCTTCGCTTTTGTGGCACCAGATATTTTCCCCCTGGTTCTAGAATATTCCGCCCGAAAAATTAAACCAAAAGAAGATAATAGGGGTGGGGAATGTGCTACAGCTGTCGCGGTCAAAAAGCAGGCCGCTGTAAACACAACAGAATACTAGAGAGAAGTGGCCTCCAAGAAAGAAGCGTGTGACTGCGTGACGGTGTGGTACGGCACCCGTGTGGCCGTGTTCCGTTCGAAAATCTGGAATTCACCACGCTTTAATCCACCTTATCATATGATTAACCCACCTTATCATATGGTTAATCCACTTATCATATGATTGACCCGCGATCCCGATTAATTACTGATCCACATTTTCTGTAGGCTTGCCATTGATGGCTCTGGAATCTGGATTGATAGTTTCTAACCGCCTTCCTGATTGGGCAGGTCAAGACAAAGGCGGTAAAGGCAAATCACCGCGCGCGCGGCGTGATCTTGGCCGGGCGTGCCGCGTGCGCGACCCCGAGCCGAGCCTGTGCCCGAGCCCGACCCCGAGCCGAGCAAGCCGAGCCGATCCACCCGACGAAGCAAACGAGCCGGGGTGGAAAGCGTGGAGCGGGTGGCGCAGGGTATAAAGTGCTCCCCTCCCTTGCCTTGCATGGACGACGCCGCATTCTCTCCCTCCCTCCCTCTCTCCTCCCTCTCTCCTGCGAGGACCGCCAGGGAAGGTGAGATTGATCCCTACGCCTTCCTCCCCTTCTCTCCCAAAACCCCATCCTCCTGCTACTCCTTCCGAAACCCGTACGATTTCGTCTCCTCTTCTGCTCTCGCGCTGCGATTTGGTCTCGCTCCCGTGCGTGATGTACGCGGTGGTGTTTTGAATGTTGCTGCTGCCTCTCCTTGTCGTGGAGCGGATTTTCGTTCTCGACGTGCTGGCGCTTTTGGGTTTGCGAATCCTTGAGGAGATTTTGACCCGCGGATTTTGGTCTTGTTGTGAGTTGTTCCTCCGTGTTTTTGTTGCTTGTGGTGTTGCCGTTGCTGATTTTTGCTGTCGCGGTGGTTTTCGTGGTGGTGAAGGAGGTTGAGGGGGCTAGCGGGGACACCGGCGGCTCCATGGTGATCTCCGCTCGCTTCCCTCCTTGGAAGTTGGAACTACGCGTGCCGTCTCACCGTCGTCGATCTCTTGACGTCTCCCTTGTTGTTTTTGTGCGCTGATAATGTGGTTATGCAGTGTCGATGAGCACTTTCATTTGGGAGTTCTTCGTTCTCTGTGAGGCCCTTGGATCTCCAAAACATTTTTGCGCCGTCGTGCCCTCAGTTCGTACTTAGAGTTTCGCTTGTGTTGTTGCGTTCCGTGTTCGTTTTGCTGTTGCTTTTGGTAGTCGTTTATTCGGAGAGAAGGCGACAGGGGAGCGCTGCGACTCCATGGTGATCTCTGTTCGCCTTTCCTCGAAAATTATACCGTCTTCCTCTCGTCACTGGTTTCTTAGTTCTCTTGTAAGCCTGTCGTTCGTGTTACTGCTTATGTGCGTCAAAATTCAAAACTCGTGGATAAATCTGCTTGTGATCTCTCTTGCTTTTTTATTTTTATTTTTGAGGGAACTCTCTTGCTTTTTTTAATTGTTTTGGCATCTATTTATCGCCGTACGTTTGAGAGATCGCTGTTTCTTTATGTGGTTTTAGGGTTTTAGAATCGTGTGAAGTTGAACCTTTTTCTTGTCGTTTTTCCCTGCTGATCTTCTCGACAATACTGTGCGTGCGGCAGTCGTGGTCTCTGCCTGTCTCCTTTACCTGTTTCCTTGCTTTGTTCCCCTAAACACTTGTGCTAGATCTGTTAGATCTCCGTCTCTTGCAAGACTGTGGTGTGTGTTCTTATCTATTACTATAATTCTTGTCAAGGGTTCTGTGCAGTGGCACATCGCTAGCTCCTTGCTGTCAGAAATGTCTGCACTGCTATTCCTGTTGCTTGTCTTCTTCATTTAGATCGAGTGCCTGTACGACTAGTTTGTTATTGGGCAAGTTGAAGTACCAGTCATCGAAATTCGCGGAAGTTGAACATCTCCAGCCACGTCGAAATTTGCTATTGTGATTTGGGTTTGAAACTTTGTATGTTGTTATTGCAAAATCTCAGTTCACTTGCGGGTTAACTTTTTAGATAGATCCTAGGTGCAACTTTTGTTAATGCATCCTTGAAAACTGCCATTCCATCTTGTACAATTGTCCTGGAATGCACCTAAGGCCCTGTTCCCAAGCCTCAGTTACATCCTGCCATCATAGATTGTTTCTGTTGCTTCCTTGTTCATAGAAAATGTGGGGCCAAGAGAAGACGAGTTCCGCATAAAGCATTGCAAGCAATGAAGTATGTGTATCTATGGTTTCTTTATCCGAAGAAATCCTAATTTTGCATGCGGTGGACTGCCATTGCTAATGAATATTTCTGTTTGTATATCATCAGTGCTTTCTAGTACCTTTTTGATCTGCAATCTGATGTCAGTTTGTCCATTTCCTAAAATTTTCTTGATAGGATTTTTAGGATATTGTACTCACATTACTATGCCACAGGATATCAAGCTCCACTATGGCACTTAGTGTGCCTGTGACAGCAAAGACTACTGAGAGTGGTGAGAATGGAAGACTTGCTTATGCCGTGTCAGCTATGCAAGGATTTCGTGAAAATATGGAAGATTCTGTGAGTAACCTACCAGGCTCTTGTAGGGTCATTGAGAGCATAGTTATATGAAATATACATGATTGACTTGCTATTAGTTGTTGCTAAATGATGAAGCCTCATGTGTAGCCTTCTTGCTCTGCAGCACACAGCTGTTTTACAACTTGATGCTGCAACTGCCACATCATTCTTTGGTGTTTATGATGGCCATGGAGGTTCGATCTTTAACCCTAGTTCTGTTGAACAAGTTTTAAATGCATGATGCCAGCAGACAGCTGGATGTTTAGCAATATGAGTTCATTGCATTCTTTTGATATGTAGTCCTCTATGCATTCATGAGTCCTTTTGACTCGTTATTTTGTTTTTAGCAATATATACCATTTACCATGATACTTGAGAGTTATTTGACGTTCTGTTTCAGGACCTGCTGTTTCAAGGTATTGCGGGAAGCACTTACACGTTGAGCTTCGCAAACATCCACAATTTCATCGTTATCCCATTACTGCACTTGAGGAAACGTTCTTAAGGTTTGAAACTTTCTGTAGCTCACTAAATTCATGCATTACATATTTTGAGTTCACATAACTTAGCTCCTTTCATTACTATAGTGGATGGCAAAGGACTAATATTGCCACTTTCTTTGTTTATAGTTGATAGTTAAACTTGCTGCACATGCAAATAACAAATATGTGATTGTTGTTCCTACTTAACTGTTGCAGGATGGATGAGATGATGAGACGCAGAAAGGCAGGGAAGGAATTATCTGGGTATGGTGGTAATGAATATTGGGATGAATATAGAGAGGCCCTTCGTGGACGACGTTTTTGTCTACCATTCTGTGGGCAGGTGCAAACTCAGCTATTTTTTTCATAAAATCTGATCTATGAAAACATGTAATATTTACTTTGTCTTCAATGTTTTTTCAGAAGCTTCCCTATTCGGGGCCATTACAAGATGGATGTACAGCATGTGTGGTTCTCATTAGAGGCAACGAAATCATTGTGGGAAATGCTGGTGATTCTCGTTGTGTACTCTCAAGGAATGATCTGGTGCGCTGACTAATTCACTTGTGTTTATCTGATACCAAATCAGCATGATATTTTGTAACAATACATGTATTCTAATGGTGCCTAAATGCTCTGTTTGTTCTATTGTTTGCAAAGGCGGTTGATTTATCCACCGATTTTAAACCAAACCTTCCAGCCGAAAGACAGAGAATAGAAAATGCAGGACGTGCGGTAACCATAACTGAAGCAAGAGGAAATATCCCTCGTATTGATGAAGGAATTGCGGTCTCAAGAACACTCGGTATAGTTCTGCCTGACTTTTCTGGCCCGTTATTGGATTATACAATTGCTTTTGTTGTAATCAGTGTTTTACTTCCTTACATTTCAGGTGACCTGTCATACAAGAATGATGATAGTTTACCTGCCATAGAACAAGCAATTACTGCCTTACCTGAAGTTCGCACTGTAAGTGTTACTAAATTGTGTCATTAGAATGTGATTTTATCGAGGTGGGTATCATCTGATGGAAAATTTCCCCTTGTTTGTTTAGGAACATATAACTCATGATGCTCAGTTTCTTATTTTAGCATGTGATGGAATCTGGTAAGTTTTCAGCTAACACAGGTGCATTGTTCTATTATGGTTTGATTCAGTGTTCATGATTCCATGCAGAATACATCAAGTTGAAATGACAGTTATCTTCTACATTTTTGTTTCTTCAAAGTTCCTATGTAGAATAGTATTCAAATTGTCCACAAGGGATTTGTAGATTTTGGTTCAGTTAATTTGATTTACTTTGGACTGGGCCACTGCACCATTATGCATAAATTTGTATGATTTCTCAAAATGCTGTGGATTTAACTCCTTTCCAGTGTTTGTTGTGATGGGCCTACAGGGGTCAGTGTTGCAGCATGGTGCAATCTACCAATGCTCTGTGTGTTTTATGTTTCTCGAGTCCAGATATTTGTGCTAGTTTTCTGAAAATGATCACCAGATATTTGATTTATTTTGGAAGAACTTACTTGAAGAACTCTGGATAACATCAGTACTTAATGAAACATGCTGGTGAAGTTGTTGTGGCTTCTGGCCAACCTGAGTAGTATTCATTGATGTAATTAATTTTCTTTACGTTGTTTGCTCTAGATTCACACATCTCTTCATGTCCTTCTTTGTAGGGATTGCATGACAAGCCAGCAAGCAGTTGATTATGTGAGGATATACTTAGCTGCCGTGAGTATTATTCCCTCTCAGCGTGTTTGCTTTTTTTAAACAGTGATGCATAAGGAAAAGGGGAAATTTTGTTATCGCATTCTAAAACAGGTTTGGGTGCATGATGTGCTTATTTACTGATAGCAGTGTGCTTGGCCTTCTTATTTTAGCTACTGCCTGACTTTATGGGCATTTACAGCCTACTCTCAAATAGCATAGCGTGCTTTTTATCTTGTTCATCTGTTGTCGCCCTAACATATGTTGTGATCCAGAACGCAGGGCTGACGTTCATCTGCGAGTCCCTTCTTGATCACTGCGTAGCACTTCCTAGAGGGAGGGACAACATGACTGTCATGCTGGTTCGGTTCAAGACCCCAGGCGCCGGCCAAGCTAGCTCCAGCAACGTGCTGCCACCACCACCGCCACCACTGCCACCAGCAATCGTCCCACCTGCTGGCGGCCATGGTGATCAGGTGCCGCCAGAAGCAGCTGGCGGCCATGGTGATCAGATGCTGCCAGCTGCTGCCGCCGGCCATGGTGATCAGGTGCTGCCAGCTGCTGCCGCTGGCCATGGTGATCAGGTGCCACCAGCTGCTGCCGCCGAAGGTGAAGCTTCGTGCTTGCAGTCCCAAATGGTGCCACTGAGTATGAGAACCCAAAAGGAGCCCACTAGCACCAGTTCTGACCCGCCCACCCCCAACTGGGGTTCTGCAGCTGATGGCCTCCCGCCTCCGCCGGTCCGTATCCCAGGCGAATCCAGGACCAAAAGCTCCCAGAACTCAGCCGAGGGCTCCAAGAACTCGGAGCTTTGAGTTCGTTTTCAGGAAAAGATGAGCTTGATTACCCTGGATCGTTCATGTGGTGCATCTTATCCCCCACAAGAGTTTTGGATTCGTTTCATCAGGACAAGATGAACTTGATTTCTGTCTGCGATATTGTGATTTCCTATGAGAGTAGCTTGTCGTACTAGGTATACTGACGACGGAGGTTTTGGCCTGTGAGCTATATGTCTGGGTTAACACACCAATATTCTTTGTTTCCTACGGTCTGGAGGATGCTTAATGTCTAAATGGTTAATTCCTTCAGAACTTCTGTATGCATTCCTGTGTCTTTGATTTCTCATGCCTGGATTTTGAGCTTGCATAGTTGCATATGTATTTGGCAAGCACTGCCTTAAGAATGTTTATGTTCCAGTTCCACTTCCACGCACACCAGATTACGTACGTCTTACAGACATGGTCACTGCATATTTCTTGAAGTTTGTTTATGAAAGCTAGGCTGGAAAGCTGGGTGTGGGTGGGTATTCTGGATTTCTAATGCTTTATGGATCGCTGCACTGCGAAAGATTGCATAGCTCAAATTCAGAGATCAAATTAAGATGTCGCGCAATTACACTTTCTTCGCGAGCTCGGGGCAGCTTCTCTGGCCCGCGAAGCCGTTGCAAGCGCGGTGGCACGGTACCGGTCCGCTAGTCGCATCGAACAAACAGCCGCAAAAGCAATCAGAGTGGCAGTGGTAGTCGAGACCCGAGAACGATGAGGGCGGAGGCAAAGAGCCAACGTCGCTCCGGAGACCGGAGGCCATCGTTGACAACGACGTGCAGCGGTTCAGGGCGGGAACACGTCACACGTCCAATCCAAATCACAAAAGAGAGCCAACCAAAGAACAGATAAAAAAACCGAAATACTTTCATTCTCTGCGTCGCGCCCGCACCAACCAAACAGAAGGTCGTGCATCCAAGTTCGAGCCAACTGAGCCGCCGGTGCTACATATTTTGCCAATTCTTCTATAGTTGAAGCGACCGTACCCCCGCGCATGTATTAAACAGGACCAGAGTTACAGAAATTCGTTCACAGCACAGACAAGCACCACTGCTGTTCACCACACACGCACCGGATGGATCAAAAGTAGATCAGCCACAAGTTCACTGAAAACAACACCATCAGGCTACATTCAAGTTATGCAGATCACAATCCCACCCAGGCACCGAGCTGAAACCTACTCACCAGAACACAAAAGGCACTGAAAATCTGACCACAGGATCGAACGGCATCACCATGTTCTTTCAGCCCTCTGCCGCCGCGAAGACCAAAGCGATGTTAGATTCAAACGGGCCAGGCATGTCGAATGCATGGGGATCCCCGGCCGCCAGGGCGAGGAGGCCATACGGGATTCCGTGGTCGCCGGCGAGTTGGTGCGACGCGGAGGAGATCTCGATCGGATAGCAAGAGATGGGGATACGCCCTTTGCCAGAGTGCCCGCTGGCGCGTATCCGAACCGACGCGAACCTTTCTTCCGATTCAAATCTAAGTGGGCCAGCCCATATGAGGCCCATGCAACCAACGGCGGCGCACGACAGGGTTTTCCTGTCCAGCCCAACTAGGCCCACCTGTCCCATGGTAGTGAGTCACTCGGGTCCATTCTATAAAACCTCCGCCCGCGAGCTAGGGTTTCCTCCCAGCCGTCATCGCTTCGCGTCCGCCGCCGCCCCGCCGCCAGGAGAGGTAAGGTAAGCTACCCGCCGCCGCCGCCCTCCCCCCACCCCATCTCTATCCCGGTCCGGCTGACGTGCTCCGTGCTCTCCTTAGCCTTCCGAATCGGATGCATTTCTTTGTTGTGTAGCCGGCTCGGTCTTGGTTTGTTGAAGGAGCCGGATCTGTTCTGTACGCGCCTGTTATTCGGCGGTTTATTGCGCTGTTTCGTCAAGGTGTAGCTCGTTTGAGGAATTCTTTCGCCTTCCTTGTAGGTTTCTTGTCTCTGTTCGTGGCTGTGGTTAATCGTGAGAAGGTTCTATGGGGAGTCTCTTTGACCTTGGTACGCTTATCGTATCATGTGGTAATGATACGTAGGGGTGATGTTTATGTTTCCAATATGCTTTTCATGGTTGATTTGGGGCATGGTATAATTGCTTAGCTATGGCGTTTTTGGATTAATCGAGATCTAATATGTTGCTGCCTGGGCTGTGTGGTTAAGTAACTACATTTAGTGACAAACTGTGACTGGGTTGAGATTGAATTAGTACGTAGTTTGCAGCTGTTGGTGCTAATACTGCTATCCCGGGCTAATGCTAGACTAACAAGAACTGTTGTTGATGTAGTAGTTTTCATGTATAATAGCTTTTGCTAATGCTATCCCGGAATCTTGTATGGTTCCTGTATATTCCTTTGCATCTGCACCATCTGACATAATTATCTTGCTCTATGTGCAGTCCAGGAGGCAGTTCTGAGAAGCACAAATGGCTCCTAAAGGTACACAACTAATATTGCATATTTTTATGGGCCTCATTTTGATCAAGTCATGTGCTAGCCTTTAAATTTCTGTGGATTGGATGTTCTGCATTCCTTTGTATGTGTGTCTCCACTGTTGAATTGTATAAGGTCTTGCTTGGCACCTGTTTGTAATCCATGCCTTGACCAGGACATGCAAATCATTTCAAACGGGACAGTATAGAATAAGCGAACTGGAAATACTGCATTGTCATTTGCATACGGAAGAGACATCTAATGCTACCATATCCATGTGTTGTTTCCTGTTTGATCAGGACCTGTCTATTGTTGTGCATAATCACCACCTTCTACTCATGAATTATTTCTACTTGATAGGCTTACTCTACACTATGCATGGCCAATGAGCTAACTATTTATGTAATTGTGTGGCTTGATTAGCTGCTCCTGCTAAGAAGGGTGATGCCAAGGCCCAGGCCTTGAAGGTTGCCAAGGCTGTGAAGTCTGGTACAGTGAAGAAGAAGACCAAGAAGATCCGCACGTCTGTGACATTTCACCGCCCCAAGACCCTGAAGAAGGCTAGGGACCCGAAGTACCCAAGAGTCAGCGCTCCTGGAAGGAACAAGCTTGATCAGTACCAAATCCTGAAGTACCCTCTCACCACTGAATCAGCAATGAAGAAGATTGAAGATAACAACACTCTGGTCTTCATCGTGGACCTCAAGGCGGACAAGAAGAAGATCAAGGCTGCTGTCAAGAAGATGTATGACATTCAGGCAAAGAAGGTCAACACCCTGATCAGGTTAGCGCATTTGCTCCAGTGTTAATTGTTCACTTGTTTTGTATTGTCTATGTTGTGTTGCTAATCGATCAAACCTGTGTTGGTGTAGGCCTGATGGGAAGAAGAAGGCTTACGTGAAGCTGACACCGGACTACGATGCTCTTGATGTGGCCAACAAAATCGGCATCATCTAAGTTACTTGCTACTGTATTAGGCATCTGTGTCCTAGTTCTATGGGAAACGAGAGTTTTGTAGCTATTCCTTATCTTGGGCCGCAGTGGCTCTGTTACCATGTCTTGATGCACACTTATGAATTCGGTATCGTCCAAGTGACCGGTTGAGCTAATTTGAGCTTTGCACTTGCTTGTACTATCAGTTCCTTTATGAGCAGACCATTAGGTTTTCTTGCATCACCAGTGGTTTTGTATGTCATATTGGATATGTTGTTTGCAACTATGCCTTGCTCTGAGCTCTGAGCCTGACCATGACTGGATTCAGTTTCAGTTTGTGGGTGCGGATCAAATAGGTTTAACTGTAGCATGGCGTCAATCACAACTTTGTGTAATGCCTGCATCTGTTGCTCTACATGATGTGGTGAGCCATTGCCAAATAGACCATGGATGGTTGGTTTTTCTTGCTTTCAGTACTCTGTAGCTTCCCACTCGCAGCCAAATTTTGTGTGAACTTGCCAAGTCTTCATGCTTCCTTGAGAGGCTAAGCGAAGCGGTCACCTCGTTCAAGCAAATCCAAAGTAGCCGAGGGCATACTTGCACAACCCCCGTGCAAACTGCAGCAGACCGCCACCGGCGTCCTCGCCCGTCACCTCTTCGCGCTCGCTCCGCGCCCCCGACCGTGTCGGCGTCCAGTCGACGGTCACCGTCACGTCGTCGCACCTCCTCCCGTGCGCCGCCCGCGCCGCCAGCTCGCAGAACCGCGCCACGGCGCCCGCGCAGCCTGGCGGGAACCGCGCCCTCCCCACGACGCGCGCCACCGCGGCGGCACGCCTGCCCGGTCCCATGGTCAGGAACTTCGCGGCGCTCCCGGACTTGTTGGCCCTGAGCTCGCGGCCCCCGTGCTCGAGGACGGCGACGAGGTGGACGTGCAGCTGGTGCTCGTGGTGGTCTGCGACCAGCGTTCGCCGCCCCAGGGCGCGCAGGCGGATGGCGCCGCCGCAGGCGGAGGCCGTGAAGGCGAGGCTGTCCGCGGCGTCGTGGCGGATCACCAGGTCCTGTACTATGGGCTCCATCGTCGAGGGGTGCCGACTTGCCGAGTAGTAGGAGTAATACCGAAGCTGTGGCGGCTGTGCCGATGGAGCGTAGCGCAACGTGAAAAAGATTGTATGGCCCGTGAAGGATTTGCAAGACCAAGAACATACTTATGTGACCAGTGTTTCCCTGTCAGACCAAGACACGGAGATGTCGATGTCGATGTCGATTCCGAATCCGGTTTGACCTGATGCCCACGAGGCCACGATCACGAGCAAACACATTGATGTTACCTCGCAAATAATCTGTACTGCCTCTACTAATTTTACATATCTTCGAATCTTCACTGCATTTCCAGTTTCAATTTTTTCGATAGAGATTTCCAGTTACAAAAGATTTCGATGCTTTCCTTCTCGCAAAACAAAGAGGGAAGCACTTCCATTTGGGCTTTCCCCACAGATATGCTGGGCCGGGCCAGAGTCGGGTCTCCGATTTTTTCTGCAAAGGCTGATTATTTATTGTTGGTAGATCTGCTAAAAAAATATATAATGTTGGAAGGACAAAAAATTAGCGTACGGAAAACTAAAGTTAAATGGGGCGAATCGAACGGCAGCAGATGCGTCGCGTCTCATCCTGGCCAACCCGACCCCACCACGCAGCACCGATAACGCGGCGATGCAGCGAGCAACCTTAACCGGATTCTCCCCACCCCGGTGTCCGTGGAGATCCCATCCCATCCCTCCCTCCACATACATGCTCACATCCTCCATTGACACGTCACTACCATCACCCCAGCCCAGCCGCGGTCACCGCCCCCCGCCACCGCCATGGACCACGACCACCTCAAGGACCGTCTCCTCCTCCCGTCCTCCCGCGCCGCCGCCGCCGCCTCGGCGAACGGGCCCCACCACCGCCGCGCCGCGCCCGCGCCCGGCGCCGGAGGCGGGGCGGGCGGCGTGTCCATCGACGTCAACGGCCTGAAGCGGCGCGGTGGCGGGCGGCGCTCGTGGGTGCGCGTGGACGCGGCGACGGGCGCCGCGGAGGCGGTCGAGGTCGCCAAGCCGGCGCTGATGCGGCGCCTGGACCTGCCCGCGCGCGACCTCCGCCTCCTCGACCCGCTCTTCGTCTACCCGTCCGCCATCCTCGGCCGCGAGCGCGCCGTCGTCTGCAACCTCGAGCGGGTCCGCTGCATCATCACCGCCGACGAGGCGCTCGTCCTGCGCGAGCAGGACCCCGCGGGGGGCGCCGCGGCGGAGGAGGCCGTGCGGAGGTACGTCGACGAGCTGCAGCGGCGCCTCGTGGACCGCGCCGACGACCTGCCGTTCGAGTTCATCGCTCTGGAGGTCGCGCTCGAGGCCGCCTGCTCCTTCCTGGACTCGCAGGTACCACTCTTCGATTAGCAGCTTTTTTAGTTTTTTGGTTCGCCTAGTGGAGAACTTTCATTCGCGTTTCTTCCTTCGTGCCTCCACTTATGGCATTAGTTCGTCTAGTGATGTGTGCACATTGCACAGTGAGCTCTAATGATTTGGGTCCTCTACTACTCTCAGTGTATCCTAGGAGTGAGGTGATGACGGGTCTTTTGCCCACTTGGACCCTTGCATTTGGCAAAACAGTGTGCCATTACTTTGCTGTCATGTCTAGTTACTTCCCGTCCACATTGTTTGGTTGATGGTCTGAACTTAATTTTAACTTCCCTGAATCATAGCTGCCTGGATTACCAAGAATCAAATGAGGGTGTATATATTGCTATAACCAGAACTGTAATGATTAACCTCCCTTATTTTTTTTTATGATGAAGTAACTGAAGGTCTGAAGCTTGACAAACAGTATATATGATCCTCAGTTGCAGTTATTAGTTTCAGTATCTCTTGATCTACTGTTCATTTTTTTGCTCCCCAGTGTCTGAGATTGCTTGCTAGTTACTACCACCAATATTTCGGAAGAAACAAAACCATCTTCACATATTTTACAATCATTCAGCAAATCCAATACTTCGCTTTTCGACTTGTGGGCTTTCAGTTATGCCTCCTATTACAGATAATGATTTGGCATATCAGTGGAAAATTTAAAACTAATGCACACTTTGTCAGGCTATCGAATTAGAGGCTGAAGCTTACCCATTACTAGATGAGCTGACAGCAAAAATCAGCACCCTCAACTTGGAACGTGTCCGGCGCCTAAAGAGCAAGCTGGTTGCATTGACAAGGAGAGTCCAGAAGGTAAAAGGATGGTCATAGTTATGCTTTTGCTTGGTGCGATCGCTTGGCAGCTTTTTTCAATATTCCAATCCACTTTTTTCACTTAAGGTCAGAGATGAGATAGAGCAGCTCATGGACGATGACGGTGATATGGCTGAAATGTATCTCACTGAGAAGAAAATGAGGATGGAAGCATCCCTGTTAGATGATGAGGACCTTCAGGGAATTGGCAATAGTCATAATGGGTTCAGTGCATCTCTCTCAGCTCCAGTTTCACCTGTTTCAACACCCCCTGCATCCCGGAGGCTTGAGAAGGAATTCAGTTTCGCCAGAAGCAGGCACAGCAGCTTCAAGAGCTCAGATAGCAGTCAGTACAACATAGAAGAACTGGAAATGTTGTTGGAAGCCTACTTTGTTGTCATCGATTACACCCTCAGCAAGTTAACTTCGGTATAAATCCTGAATTGAGTTTATGTTAGCATTGTTTCTATTTGAAGCATCATAGTGGTTTTTGCTATTTGCACATTTTTGCAGCTGAAGGAGTATATTGATGATACAGAGGATTTTATCAGCATACAGCTGGTAATTTCACCCTCAGAATCAATTAATTCCCATTGTGTAGATTCAGGAATTTACTTATTGCTTCTCCAATGCTGCAAATTTTAAAGAAGTTGCCTATATGCTACTCCCAAACTAGAACTGTATGAAAGCATGTCAATGTTGTTCATCTCTGAATGGTTAGTTGGCATGGAAATATTGAATAGCATCACTAAACGAGGTTGAACCTCCTTTTTGTTTTTTTAGAATAGAATGATCAGTTAGCTTGGAAATGTTAGGCGCAGTACTTAGGGAGGTTGAATGCTCCTTTTTGTTTTTTAAAATGGCATGATAAGGTTAGCTTGGAAACTTCAGGCACACTAATTGGCTAGATTGAATGCTCTTTTGGATTTATGAGTATAACATGGCAACTTTAGGTGATATGATGTGAATTTTGAGTGTAAACTGGGGACAGTAGCCTGAGCTTCAGTTGAGCTGAAGCATTGTGCAAATGATTAATGTTGGCAAAGATGAGGCTTTAGGTACGCTATAGGCTGGCTCGTATATCAGATGCTTGCAGGAGGCTGCTGGAGCAAATATTAACTTACTGTGGCCTTCAATTGAATATCTTTCATGTTGCTCTTTTGTTTTTGCCATAGATTTCAGATGTCTGGCAAAAAAAAAAACTTTCGTTTTGACCAACTTATGAAGTACTCCGTAAGACAACCAGTAGCTACTGTTTTTGCAGTATACACTTATACATAGTGGCCACTAGGACTGACTCAGGCGATGGCATGATTGAGATACTAGTTTGATTGCAGAATCCAATTCCAATACAGTGAATTTTCTAATTAAGATGGGACAGGGAAATAATAACTCAAAATAACTTGCCTAGCTGAACATAGCATACAGAACACTAAGATTTCTTAATAAGCAGCGACAGTGACTGGTGATAGCCAACCTATTTCAACTCTTTCCTTCTACAGTATCTCTATAGTTTACAAAGATTCGATGATACGGTTTTGTAGTTGTTCAGATTGCAGTCAAGTTGCTGTGAGCGACAGATACATTTTCTCCTGGCCTATGCATTTTCTCCTGGCCTACTTCTGTACAACTTGTGCCCCCAATCCTGACGAAAAAGAGAGATGCTCACATGATCATCTCAAATGCTGATATTGCAGGATAACGTCCGGAACCAGCTGATCCAGTTCGAGCTGCTCCTGACCACCGCCACATT
Organism: Setaria italica; assembly: GCF_000263155.2. Lineage (NCBI taxonomy): Eukaryota > Viridiplantae > Streptophyta > Magnoliopsida > Poales > Poaceae > Setaria > Setaria italica. Next base: position 24,119,304 of record NC_028456.1, read on the forward strand.
CGTGGTGGCCATCTTCGGCGTGGTCTCGGGAGTTTTCGGCATGAACTTTGAGGTCGCCCTGTTCAAGGTGCCCCACGCGTTCGAGTGGACCCTCGTCATAACAGGGGTCTGCGGCGCCGTCGTGTTCGGCTCCTTCCTCTGGTACTTCAGGAAGAGGAGGATTCTCCCCTTGTAGATGGAAAGCTCTCAGGCCAGGTGTTCCTTCTATTCTCTTTCTCCCTGCCGCCGCTGTGCCGAAGTGGCATCTTGCAGGTTGGTCACGGCAATTGTTGGACCTGGTTTGGTTCTCTTCCTTATTATTTTTAGCACCCGTCACATCGAAGTTTAGATACTAATTAGGAGTATTAAACGTAGACTATTTACAAAACCCATTACATAAGTGGAGGCTAAACGGCAACGGCAAGATGAATCTATTAAGCTTAATTAGTCCATGATTTGACAATGCATTGCTACAGTAAACATTTGCTAATGATGGATTAATTAGGCTTAATAGATTCGTCTCGCCGTTTAGCTTCCACTTATGTAATGGATTTCGTAAATAGTCTACGTTTAATATTTCTAATTAGTATCTAAACATTCGATGTGACACGTGCTAAAAATAAGCAGAAGCAAACACCCCCGCAGCGTCTCGAATGCGCGGTGATGGAGCGAGAGCCCCGCTGTCTGTACACGTGACCTTTTCTCCTTTCAAAGATTACGGGCTCTGATCGCGTAGCTTCACCCGTCCGCTGTACACCTTTTATTATTGCTGTTTGGTACATGTGACACTGTTCCACCGGAAAGAGGAAAAGATGACACAGATCTGTGCTGCTCTCTCTCAAGAAAGTACTCGCATTGCGGGTGTTGCTGTGGTAAGGGCTACACGAAGACGAAGCCTTGTGTTCCAGACTTCCAGTGGTGCCAGAGAGGCAGGTTGCCTTCACGTCAGGGAGAGGCACACATAGCACATTTCCATTGGTGCGTTTTGCCCGGGACCGGCACGTAGTGTTTCTGCGGCGATTGGTGAACGTCGTTTCTAATAATTCCTTCCCTGAGAAAGCGATGGCCTAGTGTTGATAGATACCTCTGTTCTGAGATTTGCTTACACGTGGGGAAAAAATGCCAACAGATAGGCCACAAAGAGGTGATTTGTGATTTTCCGCGATTATTCCCGGGGCAAACCGAGTTCTCCAGCTCCGTCCCTCTTGGTCCACAGCGTCAGAGGTGCCCTTGTTCGTGCAGGAACACCGGGTGCATCCACGCAGTCTTCCTGCAATCCTGCCTGATCCATCGGGTCAAACTGCACAGTAAAAACTCCGAGGTGGTCCAATGTGTGCTTGGCCCCTAGTTCAGACAGTATCCAGGTCTTTTACTCGAACGGTGAAACCTTGCCAATCTCTAGGCGGTGACATGGTACAATATTAGTGAGCCACAGTTTTCTAGAAGTACCTCTAAAATGTTGGAATTCGCGCAAGTACGGTGAAACCTTGCCAATCTTTTGTCTAGAAATCGCCTAACCACAAATGAGCTAAGCCAATTCCCCGTTTTCCCCGATACAGAGCCACTAATATACTCTTTTATTGATGTTATTAGATACTTCTAAGAGTATAAGCATAGCATTTTTCAGAGGTTTCACCAAAAGAATTACCAATGAAAAGCTTAAGCTTGGTTATTTTTGCCGTATGTAAATTTTCTTCACAACAACATAATGAATAAGCATAATCAAAGCACCAAAACAAACTTGACTGGGCTAGCATGGCTTGTAGTAGCTCCACGTCGACAAAACCGGCCAAGCACAGGTGTAGTTGGAAGTAAAATGGAGGTGAACATTTGCAACAAAAAAACGTTTTACATGCTGCTACCTCAAATTTTAGATGATATATATGGGGTGGTTCCTGCAATTTTCCATTAATTAAAGATGGCAAGAAACACAATCTCTGCACAAATCTCACTTACGATTTGAAAATAATTTGCTTGTGGGCAGCTGCGGCCAACAAACCTCCGCCTGCCCTGCCTCATTCCCCTCCAGATCTCGTTCCGCCCTCCCTGTCTTCTCACCAGAGTTCAAACCACAGCACGCACGCACGCTGCACGCACGAGACACCGAACCGAGGTCACCGAGAGCTAGCTCGCTGCTCGCCTGCTGCCCAAATCTACTGCCGACCACCACACCAGGCACCGAGCACCCTCCACCCACCCACCAATACCAGCGGCAGTAAATTCCGAGCAGCAGCTGCCGAGGCCCCCTCTCCTCGCCCCCCGCACCCGCACCCGTCTCCTCCTCCTAGGGTTTCCCCTCGCCTCGCCGGCGCGCCGTGTCCGCCTCGCCATTGCCGTGGGCGCTGGCGTGGGGCGTCCCGCCGCTCGGGGAGCTCCGAATCGAGCCTCGCCGGAGCTGTTCGTGCTGATTCCTGCGGGGTTTTGCGCCTCGGCCTCAGGGGAGCTTCGGGTGGGAAGGTTTTGACGCTTGCGGGGGTTTGGATCGAGGGCCCCGAGCTGTGCCTCCGCAATGCCGGGCTGGTCGGGCGGCGATTGCTAGGGTTTTCTGGGCGGATTTCGCGGGGAGAGCTCAGGTTTGCTTCGAGCGCGGGAGCTGCCTGCAATCCGCCGCTTGCCTTGGCAGGAATTCGGTGTTTCCCCAGCAATGCCTCGCCGATTTGAGCTCGCTCTGAAGCTCTGAAGGGCGAAGGGGTTGCCGGGTGGTTCGTGATTGTGAGGAGCCGGTGGCTCGGGCGCAATGTCCGGGGCTGGCGCGAGGGGGCGGCTGGCGCCGGCGTCCGGCGGCGGTGCGGACTCCGAGCCGCGGTCCGCGGGGAGCAGGACGCGCTCGGTGTCCGCTACTCGCGGGCGGAAGCCGTCGCCGAGGCCCGGGAGGGATGTGGCCGCGGCGGCTGCGGCAGCGGAGGAGAAGAAGCCCGCTGGCGTGCCCACATTGCTGCCCTCGCTCAGCGCGCCCGCCGGGATGCGCCGGCAGGAGCTGCTGCTGCGCTCGGGCCTGTCTCTTGACGCATCCTGCTCCTCGGACGCGTCCACCGACTCGTTCTGCAGCAGGGCGTCCACTGGGCGGATTGGGAGGCCGGCGTTTGGGGCGAAGAAGAAGAAGGCCCTCTCTCAGACCGATTACAAGGCTGTTTCCATGCTGGAAAGGGATGGTGGATTGGCTTCCCAGACTGATGCTGCTGGTGTGAAGAGGAGGTGCGCCTGGGTGACAGCAAATACTGGTAGGTGATTTTGCTTCTGCTTCCATTTTTTCAGCACTTCTTCACTCGGTAACCAACAATTAGTCTAGTGTAACAGCTTACAGTGCTGTAGTAGTTATTCTGTTGTAGGCAAAGAAGCTAAACTTTGGATATAGACTTCAGAATGCACAACTCCAGGCATATCTCTTATTAAGATAGAATCCGGAATGCTAGTAGACTTGGGCTTGCATAGTGAGAACTGGGAACCATATTAATTGTTTATGGTTGGGGCATTTTAATCTAAAGTTCTCCTATGATCATTGTACCAAGACCCCAAAATTGAAATGTTAAATAAATGCTGTTTCTATTTGGTTATGTTATGTTATTTAACAATGAACTAGTTCATTTGGGAGCAGAGATTTTCTATTACTTCTATGCAGGAAGAAACCTGCAATGCTGGGACTATCAGGAGACGGAGGATTGAGTTACAGTTACAGATTTTGTCATTTCGTGCTCTGTAGTTCTTATTTATTCTGAAATCAGGATGTTTACCTCAAAATATCCAGAATAGGATGTGATTATGTTATACACCAAGGTTCCTTTTTAATGCCATTTTGATCAGGGAAACCACTGAAAATGAGTCTGCTAATGAGGGTTACCAGTTTGGTCAATGTGCGGAATCATTTTCACTGGTTTGCCCAATTATAGACATGTTGAAGTTGAATTAGACAGGACTGGATTTCCTTACCAGGGTAGGTCCAACAATGTAGTCAGTGGTAACTTAATTTGTCACTTATTCATCCCTAAAAATGATAGTTCAATCTGAAATCAAGTTTACACCTTTGTTTGAATGCATATGAGATTAATGAGCACAATGTAGGATTGTTATTGGCCCTCATATATTTTCTGTTTGTGTTCATTGCCAGAGTAATGTAACTGCTATTTTTAGTCTCCTTCTATTATCTTCTGTGTGTTGAATATTTAGTTTAATTGTTATCACTTACAAATGCAGATCCCTGTTATGCTGCATTTCATGATGAAGAGTGGGGAGTTCCTGTACATGATGACAAGTATGCAGATATGCTTTTTTCCCCCCTTATTCTCATAACAGCATCGGTTATGCAATATTAAAATGCTTTGTATAATTGCAGGAAGTTGTTTGAGTTGCTAGTGCTGTCAGGTGCATTAGCTGAACTAACATGGCCAGCGATTCTGAACAAGAGAGCCATATTCAGGTATCTCTTTGCATTTCCTTATGTGCTATATCTTGTTCATGAACCTTAATACTGTGTTTGGCGGTCTTAGTAATCTTCAATATGCCTCACAGGGAAGTTTTCATGGATTTTGACCCAGTATTGGTCTCAAAATTAAGTGAGAAGAAAATTATTGCACCTGGAAGTCCCAGCAGTTCACTGTTATCTGAACAGAAACTGCGTGGTGTTATTGAAAATGCACGCCAAATACTCAAGGTTAGCACTTCGCACTCTTGAATAATTTGCTGGCGTGACAGCATATAGTCTGATGTCTAGATACTATTTGTGTTAAGGAATGATGATGTGGCATAGCTTGAAATATAATCACGTGTATTTAAATACATTTCTGAAACTTTGGAGTCCTCAAAATAATTGCTTTCATCATCTATGTTTTAGTGGCTCTTCATTTTGTGCACGCTCCTAGTGAGAAGCACCATATATGCCTTTTACTTAAAGTATTTCTTAGATAACACCTGTTCTTGTCTGAATTAAGTACTTATTCTGGCAGATTGTAGAGGAATTTGGATCATTTGATAAATACTGTTGGAGCTTCGTGAACCACAAACCTATATTGAGCCGATTCAGGTACCCTCGTCAAGTGCCTGTCAAAACATCAAAAGCAGATGCCATAAGCAAAGATCTGGTTCGGAGGGGTTTCCGCAGCGTCGGCCCAACAGTCGTGTATACCTTCATGCAAGTCTCTGGCATGACCAACGACCACCTCATCTCCTGCTACCGGTTTGCTGAATGCGCAGCGTCCCCTGCTAGTCCTGCTAAACTTACTGATGGAAGCGAAGCAAACTCAAGTGACAGCAACCATGCCCCAACGGAGCAGAAGATGAACGGGACCAATGGCCTGGCTGCGGATATTGAACTCTCCAGAACTATAGACGAGCTCAGCATTTCCTAGCAGTTAGGAGGAGGGGGGTGCGGGGTGCTGAGGTGAGGTGGTCTTAGCTTGTGTATTTTGTGTGCTGTAGTGTAGGTGTGATTCGACGCTCTTTTTCCATAGTTTACCACTCGTCAATGTAGGGTAGAACCATTGTAGCCTTGGGCGTGTCCAGACCATTGAACCGACAGCAGTGTCATGATGTATATTCTTTGTGATGCGAGTGCAACCTGTTTGCCAAAAATTTGCTTGAGCCGGCTTGTCGCTGTCAGCTATGCTGTTGTTCCTCTTGTCCACTTCTGAGAAGCGTTGTTGCTTATACCTGTATCTCACGAGCATGAAGTACCATATGCTTTTGTTCTCTATTCTAGTTCGTCCATACCTGCACATATAGGAATAAAAACCAGTTGTTACTTAAAACCGGTCTATGGACAGGAAGAAGTGGGACAGGGGTAGGTTGGCCCGTACGGAATCCAATGGAGCTGTGGAAACAACTACTAGCTCAGAGCCTAATAGTTCAAGCAGCAAGTTCAGAGATGCTGTGACAAAAGTGGTAGCTTCCGACAATCGACATGGAGGGTTGAGTAGGTGGTGGGGTGATTCGGACAGGATAATGTATCCAAATGAATAGTTGAAACGGCATGCTCAGAGTATATCTGAAAAGCTGAGAACCGCTGCATTTTTTGTTGGAAAGCACCCGGAATCGACAGCCAAGCAACTCCCTCTGAACTGGAAAACTCAGTTCGCTCCATGTCTCTGTGCCTCCCCGGAAACGTTCGGTTCCTGTGCCATTGCCGTCGTGCCTCCAAGAGGCCAGGAGCAAGAGGGATGGTGCCCGTTGCCGTTGCTGTCGCAGCCTCTTCTGCAGTTCTGCTTCTCGAGACTGGACCCGAGGTCCCGAGCTCACCAGGGTGGCTTGTTTCAGGGCTATGCCTGCCGCTGCACCACAGTACCACACCCTTGTTCTCCCATCCGCTTGGGAGTTGGGACTGGGGGGCGTGGAGCGCTCGGGAATCCTAGAGTTAAATTATACGTATCTATTTAGTTTATCATATTTCTTTTGTTTCTTAGAGTGCTTTCCCCCAATCAATATACGTATAGCTGCTGTTAGATATATATATAACATATAACAGGATCCAATTATGAACAACGAATATACATGTTATAAACAAGCTAATGCCATGCCTCGATCTAGAGATGCAACGAAGCCCATTTCGTTGGCCCATGGTCCATGGAGGAGGAAGCTCACGCCGGTCCCTACTCCGAAGATCTTGATCGCAAAAGGCTTCCTTCGTGCTTGCGAATATAAAAGCAATTTCTAATCGAGGCCAGGCGCTCCCATGTTCCAGTTACTATATCATACGCTTTTAAGGCAAATTCATCCTGTACGATAACCCTGCCGTTGTCTAAAACCATCAGCGGATATGGGCTGCTGAAACTAAGAGGCCCCGAACGAGATGTACACCGTATGGAGTATCGTTTTGTCCACATGCAGCGGTGGACGTCCATCAGGAACCAGAGATCCATCGAGCAATAATCTTGATCGTTATAAATGACTGTGACCAAGCAACCATCCAACCCGGCTAACCGAATGTTGTTCATGTTTTGCTCGTGTAAAATGCCCTTGTCTTTGGCGCTAACCATCACTGCCGGGAAACTTGACATTCGTCGTCTAATACTTTACTTTTTAACCCGATACTAACACTAGTACCGGATCTAACGGCTAGTTTCTCGTGAGCCCCCCGTGATCTCTTTTAGTACCGGTTGGGGGCTCCAATCGGTACTAAAGGTCACCCATTAGTACCGGAGCCTCCACCTGGTACAAATATGACTGAGGGTCTTTAGTACCGGGTGGAGGCTCCACCCAATACAAATATGACTGAGGGCCTTTAGTACCCGGTGGAGGCTCCACCCGGTACTAATAGCTGACATTTTGTACCGGTTAGAGCCCCCACTAACTTTCCTCCTATAAATCAGGTGTCTTCTTCCTCATGCCCGAGCCATTTCCTCCAGCTCGGGTTTCATCCATTCATGGTGAAATAGGGGAGGTGCTACCGGATTTTTAACTATTTCGTGGGAATTTTACTCATTCAAGTGTTCTAAAAGTTAGAAACTCTATCCTCCCTTGATACATGGTTAGTATACTAAGTTTTATGCTTTAGAGCTAGAGTAATTTGTGATTTTTAGAATAAGATACAATGGAGAAAATTTTCATTTATATGCATGTGTTATTTAGAGCTCATATTTGTGATTTTTAGAATAAGATACAACTTTTTGGATGCTATGTTTCATATTAGTCAACGAAATTGGTATGAGGTTAGACGTATTAGTCAAAGAAATTGGTACGAGGTTAGAGGAATAATTTCATAGTTTAGTCCTTTACAAATATGAGCTAAATAAATTATGGGGAAAGATTATAATTTGTTCATATTTTAGTCATTTGCAAATATGAGCAAGATAAATTGTGGTACATAGAGATAATAAGATGAAATAGAGGTATGTAATTAGTCATTTTTAGAATAAGATACAATGGATAAATTTTTCATTTATATGTTATGTTTGAGCTAAATAAATTGTGGCAAAAAAAATATAATGTGTTCATAGTTTAGTCAGTTGCAAATATGAGCTTAATAAATTGTGGTACATAGAGATGGCTACTGCGTGGCGATGGTGGGGACGATCTTCGTTCCTCTCGCAGCAAGAGGAAAACCATAATTGGCCCTCGTGATAACCCGAAGAAAATGAGCACATGGGAGAGAACAATGCTTCGTTATTTGGAAAGATGTCATGAAGATGCTGTTGCAGCGGGTCAGGAACCTCTTTTTGGTGGTCGTTATGCTCCACCGCCTGTCACGGGGGTTTCAGGTTCACTGAGTACTACCGTCACAGAAGGCACAAATAAACTACAGGATGAGGCTGGGTCAACGAAACCTTCGTCTTCACCACTTAAGAATGCTTAAAGTCCTCCTAGATATTGTTTGGGTCTAAAATTTAAATTTATGTATTTATATCTAAACTTTCATCAACATTTGAGTCTAATGAATTTTGTATCACGTTTGTTATATTTCATGTATAATTTTATGGATGATCAGAATATCTTTGGTTTGGTAATACTTTGTAGATGGATTGGCAATGGATGTACAACATGGACAAACGATCTATGGAGTACATTAATGGCTTGCGTGGCTGGCAGAGTCCAACAAGCCACCGTCTGATTTCATTTATTGTCCATGCCGAATTTGCAAAAATGAGAAGTATTACTCATCTAGAAAAAGTATTCACGCCCACATATACGGTTCGGTATTCATGCCTAACTATTTTGTTTAGACCAAGCATGGGGAAAGAGGAGTTATGATGAAAGATGATGATGAAGAAGAAGATGATAACTACATTCTTGACTGGACTCATGGAGCTGCCTATGCAGATGCTGCAATGGGCGAGGCTAGAGAAAAGATGGTTGCAGAAGGTCCTACCAATGATCTAGGTCAGGTGTTGTGAGATGCAAAGGAATACTGCGAGAATATGAAGTCAAAGAAGTTCGAGCGTATATTAGATGATCATAAAAAATTATTGTACCCAGATTGCAAATAGGGGTACAAAAAGTTGGATACCATACTGGAAAATGCTGCAATGGAAGGCAAAAAATGGAGTTTCTGAACACGGTTTTGATGAGTTAATGAAAATTATAAAGAACGTGCTTCCCGAGGGGAACGAATTGCCGTCCTCAACATACGAAGCGAAAAAGGTTATTTGCCCTCTAGGTTTGGAGGTACAGAAGATACATGCAGGTCCTAATGACTGTATCCTCTATCACGGTGAGAAATACGAGAAATTGGAGGCTTGTCCTGTGAGCGAAGCGCTGCGTTATAAGAGTAGGCGAGATGACTCTGGTGATGTTGAGGGGTAGGTCAGCAAGAAGAAAGTTCCTGCGAAGGTAATTTGGTATTTCCCTTAGTACCACGTTTGAAGCGTTTGTTCAAAAATAAGGCACATGCAAAATTGATGCGTTGGCAAAAAAAAAAGTAAGCAAAATGAAATGATCAGACACCTGTTGACGCAAAATCTGGACCTCAAGCTTTGCGTTGAACAACACGAAGGATCTGGGATATCTGCTTAACTCCTGTGCATGCTCCAAATTGGCTCGCAAATGGTGCAAGGTGTGCTAGTCAATTTGACCTAAAAATTGACAAAGTAAACATTAAATTTCTGGGCCGATCGGCAGCGAAACCTTTCGAACTCATGGGTAAACGTTCTTGGAATAAACACCATGATAGATAGATATTTAATATAAGGATGTGGTGTAAATAAAATATTAATGGCATGTGATATCGACTATGTCAGCCGACAGGCTAAGATAAACTATTGTAACACAACAAGCATAAAAGGGAGCCCTTGTCAACTACATACTTATCAGATAAGCTAACGGATCTAGCCAATGTCTTGATAAATATATTGAACTCAGACAAGATAACACGAATAAGAGGGCATGGCCTCAATCCACTAACTTAAAAGATTAGAACGTAACAACAAGGACCCGCCGATGCTGACCATAAACCAGCCAGATAGAATAACATATCTTAATTAATATCTTGATAAGTGTATTGAACTTAGACAAGGCAACACGAATGGAGGCCGACAACGATCAAGGGGCCAGTAAGCATGCAGCTGGGGAAAGCGCCTTCAGTACCGGATCCAAACCTCCCTTTAGTACCGGTTGTGCAACCGGTATTGCTAAGTCAGTACTAAAGCGGTCCTTTAGTACCTGTTCAAATGGGTACTTTAGTACCTATTGGCTGCCACGTCGCGCGTGGCCAAGGCTAATTTAGTACGGTTGGTCTCCGCAACTGGTACTAAATTCTTTTTTCTTTTGTTTCATTTCTTATTTTTTTATATTTCTTTATTATATATTAGTATTCGTATTTGTTTTCTAAGATACGATCATCAGGCTTAACACCGCTGGAGTCCTTCATGAGATCCATATTTGCCAAGAAGTAGACGATCCCATTAACGACTACGTTGTATCCGATATCGACCGTACGTTAAATGGAGGGTGCGGTCTCACCCTCCACCTCCGTCCATCCCCTATGCAGAGCGCTGTGACGACATCGGCCTAGCTAGGTTCAATTGGATACAAAGCACCTTGAACTCTCCGGTCGAGGGAACATAGTCGAGCGTAGACAAGCCTGATCCCATACGATCCGTGCTCTTACGGTTGACGCCGACGGTATAGATTTCCAAATAGGCTAGGCCCACCGGGTAGCCCGAGGCCCAGCACTAAAAAGCACGGCACGAGCATGGGCTCGGCACGAGGTGAATAGTGCCTGGGCCGGCCCGGCACGATGACAGTGCTAGGCCTGGGCCGTATCCCAGGCATGTTGGGCCAACACGGGCTCGACATGATTAATGGGACGGCTCGATGCTGACCCGACACCCCCGCGCCCCTCGCCTCCTGACCGTTGATCGCCGGCATCCCCTTGCCTCCCGACCGTTGGATCAAGCCATTGGAGAGGGGCGTATATAACCTCGCCGGCCGCCCTCCCCCCCCCCCGACCGCAAACCCTAGCGACATTTCCCTCCCCTGGCTGCCGCTGTCGACTCTCGCCTCTGGCTCTCCGCTCTCTCACGCGCCTCGCCACCTCTGGCTCTCCGCCTCTGCTCTCTCACCTCTGCCCCTCTCGTCTCATCCCTCTCGGGCGACCGGAGGTCAGCGTCGGTCGCCTCCCGGCGCCCCTGGCCCCCCTCGCCTCTCGACCGTTGTCTGTTGGTGTTCTTCTATTGATTCGTTGGTGTGTCGTCTTCTTCCCCCAACCCCGCGGCCCCACCTCCTCTCGCTCCTCCCTGGCTTCGGTGTTCGGATCTATTGTTAGTTCACCTTGTTGTGCGCTCTGGTGCTCCAGATTTGTTGGTAAGCCGTTGCATTGTTGTCTTCTTCCCCCACCCCTCGCCCACTCCTCTGTCTTGTTGCCTCCTCTCGCTCCTCCCTGGCTCTGGTTCTCCGGATTCGTTGTTCGTTGACCTTGCCGTGCGCTCTGGTGCTCTGGATTCGTTGGTAAGCCATTGCGTTGTTGTCTGGTAGTGTTCTTCTACTGATTTGTTCTTGTTTTGTGTTTGCAGGTTGATCCATTGAGGGACCAGAGCGTCGGTGATGGACGGCGGCGACAATTTCTAGGTGCACACCATCAACGACGAGATTCGGATGATGGGCTAGCGAGGTGATGACGAGAGTGACATGGAGGCAGAGTGGGACGAGCTCTTCGGTGGCAGCGCTCTCGATCCAATCAACATAGCTGATGCTGAAGCACCACCTGCTGGTCAAGAAGCACCTGATGCTCCTGATCTAGACATGGTGAGCAGCGGCACCAAGAGGACCCATTCCACCACCTCTGAGTGCTGGAAGGACTTTGAAAAGATCTTCAAGGACATCAATGGGAAGAAGGTAAGGGTCTCTGCCAAGTGTAATCATTGTGGCATTATATATGCTGCTAGATCTTCCATTGGCACTGGCCATCTCAACAGGCATGTTGAGAAATGCCCAAAGATGAGGGCTAAGGTTCGTAGTTCCCCGTCTTTAATCCAATTCAACCCTGACGGTTCTGTCCGTTAATGGGATTACTCTGCTGAGGTAGCTCGTACTCAACTATGTCATTTGATTGGATCTATGTTTCGGTGCATCTGCTGCTTTTGAAGAATATATTAAACTTCCTCATAATCCTAAGTTTTCTGCTGTCTCTACGCAATCAACCACTAGAGATATGTGCAAGCACTTTACTGATTGTCATGCTAAGCTTATTGAATCATTTGTTGCTGTTTCATCTGTGTCTATCACTTCTGATATCTGATCTGGTAGTGCTAAGAAAAATTACCTTAGTGTGGTTGCTCATGATGTTAATGCTGATTGGCAATTAGAGAAGAGGTTAATTAGTTTAAGGCTCATTGATGAATCTCACTCTGGCCAGAACATTTCTGACCGTGTGACTAATGTGCTAGAGGAGTATGATTTGATTTCAAAGGTGTTTTCTGTTACTTTGGATAATGCATCTGCTAATTCTACTGCTATGGAGAAACTTAGTCCTAAATTAGCTTCTTATGTTGGATCATTGTTCTTACATCAGCGTTGTGCTTGTCATATCATCAATCTCATGATTAAATCTGCCTTGAATCTCGTTGAGCCATATCTAGATGCATTTAGATCTGCAATATCTTTCATCAATGCTTCTAACCAGCGCATTGCTGCATTTAAGAGATTTTTTTTTTGCTGTGAATGTTTGTCCTAGAAAGTTTGGTTTGGACATGGATGTCAAGTGGAACTCCACTTACCTCATGCTCAAGCATTTGCTCCCTTACAAACAAGCATTTAATATTTTCATTGAGACTAACTATCCCAGGGGTGAAAAAGATCCTTTACTGTTGACAGAAGAACATTGGACTGTTGCATAGAGTGTGCTATCCTTCTTTGAACTCTTTCATTACTGTTGCACTATCTGGTGTTTATTATCCTACCTCTCCACTTATGTTGCATCAGCTCATCTTGATTGCTAAGCATCTTAAACATTATGAAAATGATAAATTGCTTAGGCATGTGGTCCTTCCTACGAAAGATTACTATCTTAAGTACTGGAGAGACATTTCTATGCTTTATTCTGTTGCATTCATATTGGATCCTAGAACTAAATTGAAAGGTTTTCAAAATGTGCTCAGGTTGTTATCTAACCTTACTGGTCTTATTTCACTGATGTTAGAGCTGAACTATCCACTGCATTTAAACTGTATGATGACAAGTTTGATGCAGTAAAATTGCAAAAGCCTCCACCTCCATCCACTTCTGGTAAGAAAACTAGTGCTTGGGATGATATTTTTTCCACAGGTTCAGATTCTGGTGTATCTGCTTTTGGAATTCATGATGTCTCGGCACTAGCACGCTATTGCCTACCGTGCCACCGTGCCGGCCCGGCAAAAAAAAAGGATTGTCGTGCCGGATTTAGGCTGACTGTTCGGTACGACGGCACAACACAGCACGCTACGGAATAGGTGTCAGATAGGGCCAGGCTATTTCGTGCCAGGGCCGGGCGGCCCATTTGGAAATCTATAGCCGACGGGCACGTCGCTGGGCAAGACGGCGCTGGCGCCGGTGGCCGTGTTGAGCACGCGCACGCGGGCTTTCTTCCCGTGCCTGGATAATGATGAGACGCAGGCCGTGTCTAGCTGCCAGCTCAGGAGCAGGTGCGCCGTCCTCCCTGACACGTATCCGCTTGACCACGCCGCCGGACAGGTCCATGATGCGGATCTCGCCGCTGCGATTGTGGAGGCCGGCGACGAGCGGGCGGCGGGACGCGTGGGCCGCGGCGAAGTGCGGCTCGGAGGTGAGCGACCGCCAGGAACGGCAGACCAGGCGGAGGCGGCAGAGCGCGTCGGCCGGGACGCGGAGCAGGACCTCGCACAGGAGATCCGTGGGCAGCACGCCGTCGTCGTCGTTGGCGACCGCGAGCGGTCTGCCTCGCTTGTTTCCTGCGGGCGCCGACGCCATTTCGGATAGGAAAAACTGGCCGGCGCAGGTGCTTCCTACCTAGCCCTCGTCGATATTTTCAAGTAGAAAGTCGAAACGGTTTATTATAAGAAGATCGATCGAAGTCGTCGAAGTCGAATTGGACTAGAATTTGCTGTGTGTAGTGGAATTCCTCCTTGGAGTTGCCGTGACTTCGGCCCCAGCTCCGTGGGCTGCGCCTTGTAGTTGGTGTTGCTGCTTGCCGATCCTTTGGGCCGGGGAACTGGGCCGTGGCTCAGTGACGTCACCCCGCAGAGAGTGTGCAGTCCAACCAACCCACTACCGCGCACGGCTTCGGCAGGTCGCAAAACATTACATTCGTCAAGCAGTCCAACCAACTATACACGGCTTTGGCAGGTTGCAAAACATTTCATTTGTAGGCTTCTTCACATTTCCGACATTTTCGTAAACATCTCAAGGTAGCGGGAAACCACATCGTAGTTTCGAAATTTTCAGTACAATGATCCATTTATCAGTACGTGAATGAACTTCAGTGACTTTATTACCAATTGACAGTTGCAGGAGTTAAAATTGTTTCCAACACCCATCAGCAACAGAATCACAACAACAAAAAAGTCAAAAAAGGATGAATGCATGATGGCAGTGGAGGGCAAACGATCAGCAGTCTCTTCCCTTTCAGAGCAAAGGACAATAATCCACGATGTACAGGCAGCCGACATATGATCTCAAGCAAAGAATATGCATACATATATATATTCAACTATTAGTTTAGCTGGTTAATGCGAGGAATCCAACCATGCATTTGTCTCAATCTGATGTACATATTTCCTTCATAAACCCTCTTATAATGTACCAGATAATATCATGGTTCCTATAGCAAACTGTTGCTTTCTATAACCTAACAACTGATACAGAACCCTATCTTTTTTTTCCTTTTTAAACAAAAACTTAATACACGTGTAGAGCCCTTGTTTGGTTATCATTTAACTGTCAGAACTCAATATCTACACTTGTATATCATGTTGAGGAATATTGGTAAAAATAAAAAATTAAAACACCAAATTATTTATTAATTGGAGTGTGAAGCTAAACCATTGCTTTTTCTAACTTAATAATTGATCAACACGGCAAAGTTTCTAGTCCCCTCGAAGGCTCACCTTCAAATTCAGTGCATGTATATGTATTCGATATCGCCATCATGCATGTCTAGTACTCTTTTTTTGAGGAAGCACATGAATGTTTTATGTTTAGTACTAGTTAACGTTTCCTTATGGTGCCATAAACATGACCCATGATATCAGTACCCTTCAGCTGCTGCTGCTACTACCATACTATTATTACTACTACTAATATTTACTTATCATCCTGTGTTAGTCATGCTGCTGCTACTCATCCCTCCATATCAGTGATTCTTGGTAGGTTTCAATGCTAGCTTACATTGCTTGGGATTAAAAGGCTTTATCGTTATTATTGTGCAATCAACATAATATAATTAGCTTAGGGGGTCAGCACACCGTGATCAATTGTTCAAATGAAGAATTCATGGAATACATGTAGAGTTTAATCACAGTATCAGAACATAGTATTCTTGCAGGTTCAGCATTATTGCAGTATGGTACATTTCAAATCCCTGCATATACATATGATGTATCGATTCACTAACCATCAGGAACCAATACTGAATCAAGCAAATAACAAGGTTCCAAACTTTCTCCAGAGATGCCAACCACCTATGTCAATGGTCAATCATTGTATCTCTCATAAAATGATCAAATATGATCCACCTTACGTCTCATCTGTCCCGTTATTTTAACCTTATTTATTATTTATTTGTTGAATAAACTACTCAGCAATCTAATGTGTGCAGCACTTTAGCTTCAAGGCATGAATTAACTTATCAACACGCATAAGCAACTGTAGGCAGACTAATATATGTTTAAAAAAAAGAGATAGTCGATACGCTTTTATACTCACTTTAATTTGTCTAGGGATGTAGTGCATGATCCTGAAGTTAACTAACTGCATAATTCATGTCAGTTTCAAAATGATAAAACCAAAATGAAATAAATTATACATTTTTCTTGATCATATATATAATTTACCCTCAACTCCATATTAACAACATATACCTGATCAATGACTCGCAAAATCCAGAACATTCCTTGATCGAAATACATTCCAAACATTTTGTGGTCTAAACAGATGAAGAAATAGAAAGTACTAAATTTACACTATATGTATGTCCATTCTTTTGTCATACATGTATACCTCCACCATCTACAATGTATAGTAGGTATCTTATGACTATATTAATGTTTGCAATGTATTATACTATTATTGATATAAGTTACCTAAGTACTTTATCTGATACAAATATAAGTTGCTTGCAGTGTCGACAATGTCTACACAAGGTGAAATTTGACAAGCAATATCTGTGAAACAATATTGAATTTAAGACCAACAAATTAGAGATTATATGTAAGAAGTTTTCATGATGGATCTACAACCAATAGTCTTACATTGTCATGTATTTAATTCTATAAATATTGATGGTCAAAGATTGTAAAAAATGATGAAAAAAAAATCCTAAAATGACTTACATTTACAATTGCCATTACCAATAAAATTAGATATGCTTAGTCTAACCAGCAATATGGAGTATTATTCAAACTTGAAAAAAGATCCTCTTTCTTGAGTGTCTTTATTCATATACATGATCACTGGTGGAGAACTGCGCTTTAGTCCCGGTTGGAGAGACATATAGGTCTCGAAAATCCAACCAAGACTAATCATTCGGGACTAAGGGTCCCATCTTTAGTCCCGGGTATTTCACCCGGGACTAACCCTAAACCTTAAATCCGGGTAACACCAACTGGGACTAAAAAGGTTAAAAAAATAAAAAAAATTGGGCCGCGCAGCCCCAGCCGCTCGTGCCACCCACCACCGCACTCTTGCTACAGGTTGCACACCGCTCCATGGCCTTGGCCATGGCCCCTGGCACCCCGCCAACCCCTAGCAAGCCGGCGCGGGAGGCGGTCCTGGTCTCCGCGTGCCCCACCGACCCATGCGCTCCCGCACCAGCCGCACGGCCCCGGCCGCTCGTCGTGGGGAGCCGCACCCCCGCTGGCCGGACGGCATGCCGCGATGAGCCGCGCCCCCGCTGGAGGCCAGGCCGCGCGCCGCTCCATGGCCTTTGCCACGGCCGCCGGCACCCCACCAACCCTAGCAGACCGGCCGCGGGAGGCAGTCCCGGCCGTCATGTGCCCCGCCCGCGCTAGCTCGCCCCGCCGGCCACCTACCCATCTGCGCCGGCCGTCGGGAGCCGCACTAGCTCACCCGCCGAAGGCCAGCCCGCGCCGCTCATGCCGCCCGTCGCTCTGCCTGGAAGAAAGGGAGAGGAGGAGAGAAGACAAGGAAGAAGAGAAAGAGCGCTGCCTGCGCGAGATAAGGGAGAAAGGGAGAAGAGGAGAGAAGATAAGGTGGAGAAAGGGGCGCCGCGTGAAAATATTTAGTCCCGGTTGGAGGATCTAACCTTGACTAAAAGGGGACTAAAGTTCTCTCGGTTTGAACCACCAACCGGGATTTAAAGAGCTCCGAGAGATTATAAAATTTAGATCCGGAACTAAAAATACTGGATGGAAGGTCTATTCTCTACTTGTGGTGGCTGTATGCGATCGCTAGAGATTGGCTAGGGGCGCATGCATGCCACACTGATGTGAGAACTAACATGTAGGCTCCAGTCTAGTTCCATCCTTAATCACATGACAGACTAGCTGACAGGCATCGATTGGGATTCCTCGTCACCTCAAGACCATCTTATAACTGTTCAGTTATATTTTTTAGATAAAGGAAGTTTTGTTGCTCAGTTGCACACAGGCACATAGCCATAGGTCAACTAAACATAAGATTGTAGTGAACAAAACTAGGTGACAGAACTAATGGGAACTGGCTAGATAATGCAAGTGGTTAACATGCTTATGAAAAAAAAAAGTACTGCCATGATCATTCATACGGTAGACCAAGACTACCGGCCAAACTAGAAAGATTCACCAGACTAGCAACCCTTACATGGAAGATCAATGCATGCGTCAATTTTTATTTGAAGTATGTTTATTTATAAATATGTGAGTAATGGAGGATGATGAACTGAGTAAGTACAGGGTCACATGCATTCGTAAAGAAGGTATATAGTCATTTTTGGAACTTAAGAATGCTCTCTTATTCCTGAGAATATCTTACACATGTCATTTTATTGTTTACAGGAATAGGATCTCTACTTGAAACTTTATATACAGACATTAACCGTTATAGCCCCAAAAGAACATAGAAAAACAGCCGTGGCAAGAAGGTTAGCAGTTCTAAAGTAGAAATCAGACTCTATTATATTGTAAAGAAAGCATGCAATATTGCAGCCTAGGTATAGTAGTTGGACGTTCTATATATGGTTGTCCAGTAAAATAAAAATTAGGAGCAACTTGCCCATCTTTTTTATGGAAAGACATTGCATGCAGTTGCATCGATCTCACGCCTTTCAAACGCATGTGCAAAGTTGCAATTTCTTAGGTTAACAGAATTGTCATTTTGTGTGCGAAGAACCAATATTCTTGTACTGATGAGAACTTTGTAGGATCGAACTTAAAATTCCCAAGCTTGCCTATGCCACTAAATGTTTCTAAACCAACATGTTATTTTTACCAGCTTGACTGCTTGCACGTACGTTGAAACATCCTACGAAAATTCCATGCTTCAGCATACTGTACCTTTAATATAAATTACGGTGAGACAGTACAACATGTATTTGGCCTATGTATGACCTGAAAAGCATTATTCTTTTAATTAGAAATGAGAGGATATTCTGCTAAATCCTATACCCCAAGTCCCCAACTAATTCTACCCGCAATGCACAGTAAATCCCCTTAACTAAATTGAGCAAACTTTTTGGAACTATTTGTTTCATAATCTATAATCTCTTATTGGCCATCAAATAGGATTTATGTACTTAATTTGCACAACAAGAAATTCAGAAATATATCGTGAGTCTCCCTAAGGACACATCAAGTCAAACTTGCTGCATGTGCGGCCAGGAACTTGAGTACGAGCTCCGTGAATAGAACAGTAGCTAGCTATATCTCAACAGTATCCTACATATCTGGTGCCACTAGGGGACAATGTATCGTTGCACCATTACTCCTACTTTGAATACCAGCGACGTGACTATTCGAGGTGTAAATTCTCAAGAACAGAAAAGGACGGCAGCACAAGAGATAACTGACCGATCGGGATGATAAGATGTGGAAACGGCAGCGACAGATCTGCCAACCGCGACAACGTACTGTGCCCTTCCTCCACCCCCGAAATTCCATGCATTTTTCTTGCCCGTCCTCTCGCCAGTCGCTAGCGTCTCCTGTTCTGTCTTGCTCAGCTCATCATCTCATCTGCTCCACACTGTGCTGCTTGTGAATCGCTCTCGAGCTTAACAGTGCCTGCCCCTGAAAACCAAAGAGGAAACCAAGAACGAGACAGAAGAGGAACAAGCTGACTGGCCTGTGAGTAGGAGTAAATAGATCTGGTCAAAAAAACCATGGAGGGATCACGGTCTCTCGGATCCATGCGTCCGGCCGGTAGATTCCATGGACGATGCTGCTGCCATGTCCCGGGTTCCAAGATCCATCAATGGCACAGTAAACACTATGTATTTCCTTCCCAAGAAAGGAGTAAAAAATTGTGGTGGTACTTCCCCTAATGGTATAGGCCTCCTCGGAAAAGATGAACGGAGGAGCCTCGTACGAGGCCGAGGAAGCAAGGAGGGAAAAGACACGAGCAAGTACAGGCAGCAGCAGAACCCCCCGGTTCCATCAATCATCAAATCAAACAGTGCCATGAATGTAAAACGACGACCCGATAGATCGAACAAATCCAAACTCCAAAGTCGAGATCAAAATTCTCTTGCGAAAGAAGATGAAAAACACAACCCAAAGATGAGAACCTGATCCCGCGTCCAGGGCCACGGAGGCAAGCTGGAGGCCGAGGGCTAGCTAGGGCGTGGCGGGAGGGGCGGCGCCGGCCGGCGGTGCGTGAGCGAGAGCCGCGCCCATGAGGGGTGCCAGCGGATGACAGAAAGAGTAGTGAGCACGCGGCCGCGACGGCACATCCGCGCCGGTGCCATCACGCCCGGCCGTGTGCTCACTCTCTTCTGTCACCGCGCGCGCCGCCCGCGCCGCCGGACCGGGCAGCGGACCTCCCGCCCGCCCCGCCGCTCGTCACTCCCATGACACCCCCGACCGCCGGCCTGGCTGGTCCACGGCCGAACTGGGACGGCGAGAAAGACGCGAAAGCCTGGGGGTGTTTTGGCCGCTAATCTGGCGACTGGCGAGGAGGAGCGCGTACCGGCCGTGCCCGATTTATAGCGGGGAGGTGGGCCAGGCCAGGCGTGGCAGGCAGGCTGGCTGGACGCTCTCGCTCCAGCTGATCAAGAGCTGAGGGGCTTTAGGGTTCGCGCTGGTGGTGTGCGCCGCGTGCCGCGCGCGGCGGCTGCTGCGAGCCGACGAGAGGCGGGATCGGAGCTTGGCAACGGCGAGGGGTGGCGGCTCGATCGATCGGCCGGCCGGCATCGCTGGCCGGCTAGCTAGGCTGGCGGCCGGTTACCCTTGCCTCTGCGCGGCCGGGGGAATTGGTGCGCGCGCGGGGTGGGGTTGCTCCAGGAGATAAGGGTATTAAAATGGAGGGCCAGTAGGGGCTTGACACGGAGCACATGCCCTTGCCTGTGACCCCACGCTGCCAGTAGCTTTTTTTTCCTCCCTGCCGCGCCGCTAAATTCAGAAAGGGAACGAGATCACGCCCGCATTATTACTCCACAATTCAGGGGGTACGTGGCCACTTGTAGTCCGGACAGTTAAAAAGGTGATCCGGCTTAATGGGACACGCTGAAACTGACTGGTAAAACTTTTCCAGCCAACAAAATTTGACCCGTAAAGTTAACCTCCAAGTTTCTTGGCAAGTTGTTCACTACTGCTGCTAGTACTAGTGCTTTGCAGTGCAAATCTAAACAAAGATCACGAGTTACCTTTCGATAAAAACAGCATGAGTTACTACATGGGGGAGTGGCGCAAAGAATCAGGGGGTCCACCACTGGGTAGACTAGTACTCCTGCGACGGGTGCTGTGGAAATCTGCGACGCTGGGTAGCCTTGCCCCTGCAGCGAGCGATATGATATGACAGTACGACGTGGGGCGCGGCCTGGTCCGCCGGTGGTCGATCGGCGCCGGCACCGAGGCCGGGGTGAGCCAGCTGATCCGCGGCATGCCTCCCCCGTGGATTTCTTTTTCTGGGGCGTGCCTGCGACCGCTGCGAGTCCCGAAGCATGCATGCACACCCTGTGGCCTGCGCGCCTTTGCTAACCGTTCCGCTGAGACCAAGATATGCTACGCCGGAGCGCTACGACCATAGGCCTGGTACCAGGCTACCAGCACAGAATTTGTACACCGGTGGTGGTGGTCCACGGTACGGGTACCACTGCAGGGGGTCCCGTTTGGAACGAAAAATAGTTTAGCGTCATGGGGTTTTGGAGAGAGAATAACGATCTTTATAGAAATTGGCAAAAGTTCATGTCCTTTCCAGATGGATCAAGACCAGCTGGACCTACGCGAAGGGTGGTGACGGTCGGAGTATATAAATCCAAATTCAATTGGAGTTTCTTACTTAGCCAGATTCGGTGGATTTTTTAGAAGAAAAGAATAAGCATCCCCTAAATTTTGGTAAACGTTCCCCTCATTTACAAATGGATTAAGAGCGTTATTCAAGGTGTGCCAGCGGAGAACTAGGTGAAACATGAGAAGGGACATTCATAGGAAACAAGTGATTTAGCATGTATTTATAACCATGCTGAAGCCCTGTGCTTGAGAGTTGAGAAGGTGCGTACTCATCTATATATGTGGTTTGATGACAAAACATGAGAAAATGGACATTCATCAGAAGCAAGTGTTAGCAAGTATTTATGACCAGGTAGGGACCTTGCCTTTAAAAAAATAGCAGGAGCAGGGCCCTACTGAATAAATTAAATATTGAAATTTAAGATGAAGTGTAGGAATTAATTTTAAAAATTAAACTGATGATTTCCTTCTGAACCTAAGATAAAAAGTGTTTCGAAAGCAAAGCATTATTTTCAACTCTTATATAGGTCCAGAATAGATAGTCTATCTTCCTCTTTTAGCAAGCGACCTTTTTTGAGGTTTCTTTGCATTCATATCTAATGCATGCCAAAGACAATGTTTCCTGAAGTGATCAATCATCTCAAGATGGTAACTGGCACTTTCTTTGTGCATACTAGCAAATTTGTAAAAGAAGAAATTATTGACTTTATCATAATTAGTTTTCCTGCTCCGGAGAGCAAATTAGATTTGAAGTTACTAGCATACAGTTTTCACATCTTTGGACTAGTGGCGGGAACTGTTGAACTGAAGGTTTGCTTGCTCTGGCGTACATGCAAATAGGTAAAAGTCAATTATTTTCGTTATAGATCGGAAAATTCCTTATAGTGATAACAACTTGAATTCAAACTTTAAGGTTAACACTTTCTAAAAATCAACCTGCATTTAACCGCTTTAGAGTTAGATATTGAATGCACAAAATAGATAAAATATGCTTTTGTAAGCTATAGCTACAGTTGTGAAGCTTGGGTTGACTTTGAGAAACTCTTAACCGGCCTACTTGTTTTGCTTGCTAACATTCGTTACATGACAAATGTCAGTTTTCCTCCCACCGATACTCCATCTGAATCATTCTTTTAAGAGCTCTTATAAGTGGTTAAGGCTTATAGGAAGGAGTAAAGGCAATAATGGAGCTATATAGAAGTTTTCTATTTATAGAACTAACGAAGTTGAACTTGGCACCCCCTAAACCTCATAGATTATGGGTCGACTCCATGCCACCCGGCTCCTGTGATGAATTATGGCATGCATGGCTTCTAGCGAGTACTCCTACAAGATTACCCTATATTGGCTATATATACGCATGGCACCCATCCTCTTGGACTGTGGAAGCAGAGAACAAATGCCACGTCCGGAGGTGTGGGACAACAATGGAAGCCAGGAAAAGAAAATGCCATGCGAACATGTTTGACTGCCGACTTGCCGAGAAATTAAAAAGAAATGCACGGAATTTTCTTTCCAGAGGGGGGCAGGAGCACAGCCAATCTCCGCGCTAGCAGAATTCCGTTTCGCCTCATACTCCTCTGCTCTAATTTACTCCCAATAGCTAGGTCGCGGATCGACGCGCTTCCCTCTCGCTCGCCAGAGCATCATCTCGCATGCGTGCGTGAGTTCGTCTATCCCCTCTCGGCCGCACGAGCATGGTCGCATTTGTTAAATTCAGCAAGCTAGCACTAGCACGCATGCTGCTTTAGTTCTTGTGGTCCTATTCGCTCGCGTGCCGCGCCGAAGCTATGTGTGTCTGTACCAAGCCCCTCCTATATCAAAATTCAAAGGTAAAAGCCACTAGGTAAAGATCGATGCTGGAGCAGTACTACACGGGCAAATAAAATCGGTCATCAACAATGCTTGTGGTCCCTTGAATATTTGAGCATTTTGGCACACACGCATCCATGCCTAGCTACCGACGATGCCAAGCAGCGCGATGGGCCGATGGGCCCGGGCGCCGACAGGTGTAAGGTGTTTGCATCGGTCGATCAGCTGAGCGCGAAGGCCGGCCGGCAAGCGAATAGGATGGGCGCCACGGCCCCCGGTCGCCCGCCCCCCGGCCTCGGCCTCGGCGGATCGGGGCGCGGCGGCCGTGCACGCGCGCGCACGGCGCCCCAGCGTACCCGCCCGCCCGCCGCGCGAGCGGGTGTGGGGTTGGCGCGCTCGTACTGCGCTGTAGTGGCGTGGTGGAGCCGTGGTACTTGCCGTTGTCAATTATGGCTTAGGCCACATGACGACGCGATCGGGGCCGGGCGTCCGGCCCTGCCTAGTTGTACAGGCTAGAGGCTAGCGGGCGTGTACCTGCAGGTGCGTACAGGGGCAAGTCACGTCCGCGTCTCGCGCGGCGGATCTACCCGCTCGGCTCGTGCGGTCGCGATGGGTTGGTTGGATCTCCGAAGTGGAAACTGGGAGGTGCGTAGTTTTGGTAAGGTCTCAGATTCAGGCTACACGCGTTTGACGAGCATGGGTTAGCCGTTCTGTTCTTAGCAATTCTGAGCTTTCTGTTTTTTTTTTTTTCTTTTGTGAATTTTGTGTCAAGATTCTGAACTTCTTTTTTTTTAGTGGGGGATTCTGAACTTCTCCAACAGCATATGTAAAACTGTGACCTAAAATCAGTTTTAGTTACAGGAAAGAGAGAAATTTAGACACTTCAAAGTTAGCCTCTCCAACAACATAGGTAAATCTGGAGACTATAATCCTTTCAAGGACTAATCTGCAAATAAAATCTTTTTTCAAGGGCCAATCTATAACTTGACTATCTTCTTATCCCTTCACCTCCTCATCCCGCCGCTGGCCTACTTCTCGCGCCGCCACTCGCCTCGCGCCCGCCGGCCGCCGCTCGCGCCACGCCGCGTCGCTCCACTCCTCTTCTCCCTCGCCCCCTGCTCCACTCACCCCGCCGCCTTCTCCTCCCTCCCCGCGTCCTTTCGCCGCCGCTCCACCCGCGCGCGGCCCGTAGCTGCTCCGCGCGCACCTCCGCCGCCGTCCTCTACTCCCGGCCCGCGCCCGGCGTCCCCTGGTGCCCTTCCTCGCCCCGGCGCTGTGCGGGAGCTCCAGGGGGTCCTCGCCGCGCGGGGCCCCGGTTTCTCGCTCGCGCAGCTCCTCGTCGGGGGCGTCGACGAGGTCCGCCGCCTGCACGAGTCCGACGACGGGGGCTTCCGGTTTGTGCCCTACTACGCCAGCGACGGCTCCCGCAAGGTACGCTTCACCAATTGCTGTTCTTGAGCCGGTCCTCATCTTCTCCTGCACCTCACCTTCATCCTCACCGTCGATTCGAGGCCGGCGGCGCGCACAAAGGGTTGGGCTGGTTCAGTGGATGTGAATCGAGGACGGGGACGGCAAGAGCATGGGGACGGTGGAACCGAGCATGGGGGTTCTTGAATCGAGCTCGGGGTGGATTTCCATGGCGGCAGTGGTGGCCGGAGGCGAGGAGGACGCCAGCGACGCAGGGGCGGAGGGGACAGAAGCGGCACGGAAAGCTCCGACCAGGAGCGGTTGGCCTTCCCGCCAGAGAGGAGAGAATATAGCAAACTGGGAATATAGCAAACTGGGAGTTGGGCACGTATATTGAGAGAGAAATTTAGATCATAGTTAAAAAAAATAGTAATAGCATATATATATATATATATATATATATATATATATATATATGC
>NC_028456.1:24144553-24171118 GCF_000263155.2 Setaria italica
CTTTTTAGGGATACGTATTCATTTTACAGTTGGAGATGATCTGACACTGGGATATGAATCATCGAGTCGACACCAGGCAAAGCCTTCCCGATATCGCGCTCCACTCTCCAGTGGCGCCCCCTGCCCCCCGTGGGGCGTGCCGCGGCTCCTATCATTGATTGGTCCACCCTGTCCCGGCACATGGATCGGACGGACAGCAGGGGGGCACGCACTCACGCACCCTCGTGCTCCTGCTCCTGCTGCGTTCCTCCAATTATTTCAGCTGTACGCTAGGTAGATCATCGTACTCGACTCCAGATTTTAAACACTGATGTACTTGGCAGCTTAATTCATTGGTTCAGCTGTTCAGTCAGGTTTCGCCTCAAGCCAAGTATTCGTACACCAGTTCAGTTCTGACGCTGATGCTGTAACCAACCCCCCTCTCGCAGTCGCAGATAGCACGAGACACCACTCCCAAGTCAACCAACCAATGAGCAGGAGCCGAATCCAGCTTTGCAACATGTTTGAGCGAACAATCGGGTAGCCTCTCTGCTGACCGTTCTTTTCTCTGCTCGGTGACGTTCGGAATGTTCGGTCCCTGTCACGGAACAGGGCGAGATCATTTCGTCAGTCATGACAAAGGGGTAGCGATCGCTATGCCACGGCAGCGTCGCGCATCCTTTTCGTGTGCGCTTTACGCCAGGGTTCGGCCACGGCCAGGATGAGCTAGCTCCGTCCTGTGCCTTCCGTTCCAAGTCGAGTCATCGCAGGATAAGAAATTCGGGATGGATAGATAATAAATATGATATATCCAGACAGGTACTGGCACCACCAAATCCAAAAAAGCAAAAGCTCACCCACTCGCTTCGTCTCCACTGGTTCGGCTTGGTTTCCCCAGCTCCAGCTCCACCTGCAGGGAGTATCCGCGGTTGCCAGTATACTGCTGAAGAACAGAGTAGAAACCATGTAGCTACAGAATGGTTATGATCTGAACTCATTTCAAGAAGGAAATCTGAAAAATAGATGAGTGCAGATCGTCGAGACAGGCTTGAACAACATTATGCGAGCGATGATGGGCGACATCGAAAACTGTCGTTAGTACGTCAGTAGTATGAAAACGCAGGCCTAGCTGCAGAGAGGGGCTCACATGAACCGACATCCTTCAGAGAGGAATCCACGTGTGATGATTTCGACAGAACATCTGACACAAGGAGCAAGCAAATTCAAGTTAATACTATACGCACAAACTAGGGATCAGAAAGCAGTCGAATATTCATCTATTTTTTGTTTACAAAGTTTAGGTACACCGTCAACCAATTCTCATTCTCTAAGACCAAAAGTTACAATGTGTTCAGTATGCAGGAACCATTCTGGGTATTTCTTTCCTGTGTTAAGTGCGCACCAGCGCTTGCAATTGCAAGCTGCAGTGCAAGAACGAATGGTACAGTACGGATCAAGTCACGAGTACACAGCAAACAAGCAGGTCGTGGTCCACCGGCGGTCAGATGATCGGCGGCGGCGGCGTCTCCCAGACATCGAACACGTTCTCCTCGTTGTGCAGGGCGAAGAGCCGGTCGCCGCCGATGGAGAAGTCACAGATGGCGCCGCCGTGGCTCCGCCGGAGCGTCGACGTCAGCACGTACTCGGGCCCGCTGAACACGGAGATGCTGTCGTTCATCGACGAGAAGAGCTGCCCGCCGTGCGTGGCGAGCTTCGGGTAGCAGCTCTCCTCGCCGGGCACCTTCCGGTTCATCAGCTTGCTGCGGGAGCTCCAGCGCACGCCGCCGGCGCCGCTCCGGAGGTCGAGGAAGCCGAGGTCGTCGTACTGGTTGATCACGCAGACGGAGCGCTCGTCCTCCATGGCGATGGCGTGGAGCACGCGCTTGTCGTCGAGCGACGCGGCGGCGCCGGCGTCGGACCAGGACCAGGCCACGTCCTTGGCCCGGAAGTCCAGCAGGCCGATGAAACAGTTGTCGGCCTTGGGGAACAGCGTAGCCACCATGAGCGCGTTGGTGGCGTCCAGCCACTGGAGCTTGTCGGCGTCGCCCAGTGCGCAGCCGGGGGGCTCGTAGAAGAAGTCGGCCTGCTCGCCGGTGGCGCGGTCCCAGACGCCGATGCCGTACTCGTTGAGCCGGCCCTTGCAGCTGGCGAAGATGCTCGAGTCCTGGTCGAACGCCAGCGCACCGGCGGTGAAGGACTTGGCCTGCCGGCCGTGCGCGACGCGGAAGCGGTGGCGGAGCTCGCCGGAGGCGGCGGAGAACGCGGCCATGCCGCCGTCGCACTTGCCCAGCCGCTCGCGCGCCGCGATCAGGAGCGTGCCGGCGTCGAGGTAGGCCGCGTCGTTGACCTGCGAGTGGTCGAGCGAGACCGGGCGGCGCTCGTCGAGCATCCAGTTGTACACGCGCACGGCGCCGCCGTGCGCGACGCAGCAACCGCCGTCGGGCGCGGCGCGGATGGCCGTGCCGTCCCCGGGTGCGCGCCCGGGCACGGACGCGGCGAGGCGGAGGCGGTCCCCGTCGAAAGCGCCCCACCGCGCGGCGCGGACGTGGTCGAGGAGGCCGTAGTAGAGCGCCTCGCGGTAGAGGAGCTTCTCCGGGAGGTGCGGCGGCACGTGGAGGCTGCCCGTGCGGAGCAGGTCCAGCAGCACCGCGAAGCACGCCGGGTTGCGGTCGATGAAGTACTCGGCCACCCCGCCGCCCCCGCCGCCGGAGGAGACGTTCCAGGAGGAGTCGAGCAGCGCGCCGAGCATGGAGTCCCGGC
This sequence comes from Setaria italica, assembly GCF_000263155.2. NCBI lineage: Eukaryota > Viridiplantae > Streptophyta > Magnoliopsida > Poales > Poaceae > Setaria > Setaria italica. Next base: position 24,147,293 of record NC_028456.1, read on the forward strand.
CGGCGTTGGCGAGCGTGGTGGTGGTCGTCTCGAACACCTGCCCGCCCACGTTGAACCGCACGCGCCCGCTGCCCGCCATCGCCGGCGCTTGCCCAAGAACCGATCCTTACACCGTCCCAGCTTGGCGCGGCATCCGGCTCACAATCTCCGATCGAATTGCGCCGCGAATCCGGTGGGGATCGAATTGCCGGACTTGCCTCCTCTGCTGCGCTGTACCTGGCGGTTGGGGAGGCCGCGGCGGATTGGGCAATTACTACTGGCCGCGTCTGTACGAGGTCGCGGCGTGTATGTATACGAGCTAGTATCAACTGGTTGGTTGGATCGCTGCCTCGGCCTGATTTATGGCGTAACGGCAGCGCGGAGGCGGAGGCGGGGGAAGAGGAGGAGACGGGGGAGGACGGGCGAGGCTGGTGGTGGGGACGGGCAGGTAGCAGGCGAAGGTGGTGGTGGGGTGGTGTCGCTTTGGCGTGAAGACGGCGCTTGCTTGGGAGGACAAGTCCCCCGTCGCCACCGCCGCGGCCGGGGTCGGGGTTTCTAGCTGTTTTCCCCATTTGGGGGTCCATCGAACGAAACGCCTAGTGACAAAAATTCCACCTAAATTGCTTGTAATCTTGCTACCTTAGTCAACGATCCTCTCGAGGGGCAAATAGGGGGGACCTCGTCGACGTCGAGTCGTCATGGTGAATTAGAGTCCGCCACGTTTGACGTGGAAAGGCAGGATTCGCACGGCCGGCTTGTTAGCTGCAACCGTGCAACCGCCGCGAACGTGGCCACACAGGACTGACTTCACTTCACGTCGTCAAGCCCCGGGCCCGGCGCGCTCCACGAGACCTCGCGCGGTCGGGCTTTGCCCTCTCCAATCATCGGCGCCGGCCGAATCTTCCGGCCTCGTTTCGCGCGGCGTTTTTCTAGTCCCGCGTCCCGCCGCTGACCTGAACCCCGTGTCCGGTGTCCGTGCCTTTTCCTCCCTTTCCACTTCCCTGCTATTCCCTGCTACTGCGCGAGGTAGGGGGCCGTAGGGCTTGTCGGTCGGGGTTCGTGGATGGAGATGGCGCGGCGGCCGTACCGGCGCGCTTGTTCTGTTCTGCAGGGTTGTTGGGTTGGGGGCTCCTGGCGGCGGATCCCAGGTGGCCGGAGCGACGGCTTTGAGGAAGGTGCTGAGCACGATTACACGACGACGACTCTTTTTTCAGGGCATTGGGCAATGGTCAGCTCGCCAATGGATTCATGATGCATTTGGCAATGGTTAGCTCGCCATTGCCAAGCGGCCACGGCCGTGCACAGAGCAGGATCGAGGACGGACTCGATCCTTGTGAAATAACGACGTGCGACTGCAGAGCAGCAGCACACAGGCTCACAGTACAATACAAAACCAAATCTCCTGGTATCCCCCAGCTGAACAAACAAAACCTTAGAACTGCGATGCAGTTCATGATGGAATCTAAAACTTGAGCTAGGACCATGAATCAGTAAACAAATACCAAGAGCCAAACTGAGTATGAGTGGTAAAAATAAATCACAACCGTGCGGTAAAGACAACTAGCAACAGCCAACAGGTTAGATGCCTGAAAAGTGTAGTGTAGAATAGAAAAGGGGAAATCAGTTTTCTGGTTTCCCGCCCAGCAGATAGCTCAAGTTAGCAGATAAATAAAGGGGAAAAAATAGGGGGAAATCAGAGAACAGATAAGATGCTATAAACTTGAACCAACTTTCTTTTGCAACATTCACTTCATAACGGGAACACATTTTTGTTTGCTAGAACATAACTCAAACTGCATTACGACCTAACAAGAACGCTTGAACCAAAGCAAGCATGAAATCCATTTTCGCCAGAGGCTTCACAGCCAATGGAAAGGAGAATAGAAATGTAACGCCAAACATTACAGCTCCTATTGAGAGTTTAAGACTTAACTACGAGCTACCTCATGATGGTCAATCACCATTGCACTAAGCAGGTACCCGGTCTAAGGAGTAGAAGGCATACATGGCATGCCTCATGCCAACATCTTGAGACTGAGGGTGGAACGCCCCTGACCGCAAGGTTCAGAGCAACTAGTTGCGGCTCTTTCTTCTGCGCTTCTTCCTAATAAAAGTTTTAGCAGACCCCTTCTCTTCCTCCTCTGATGACTCATCTTCTTTCTCCTTTGGCTTTCTTTTGGTTGACAGACCATTGGTCTTGGATCCATCAACATCACTGGATTTCACTTCATCTTTTGAATCCTTGTCTTCACTGCCAGCCTCGTCCTTTGAGTTGTCAGTACTACCAGTCTCATCTTTGTTGCTTGCCTTGACAACATCATCCTTAGCCTTTCCAGTGGACCGAGAGGGCCTTGCACCTTCCTTCTTAGAGTTACTGCCAGTCTTAGGTGCCTCTTGATTATCCTTCTCTGCACCTTGCCCCTTCAGTTTGGATGGAGTCACTGGGCTATCAGAATTTGGCGTATTATTGCTGGAGCGCACACCTTTTGGACGCCCTCTCTTCTTGGGAGGATTCTTACTATCACTGCCACTGTGGAAAGCAGTTAAACAGTTTCATATAAGCTACAGTGCCTGCAATTTATCAAGATGGTGCATCCATAACAAACACATACCTTTGAGGTGTTCCTGTCTTTACTTCCTTCATTTGCTGCCCTGAGCTCCCTTTGGCTCTTCTGCCACGTGGCCTGGTTGAAACAAGAAGCAGCTCATAATTGAATGAATGAAATCTTGTGTATAAGTAATGACATAATCAATGAACAGGAACGGAGTATCAGGTAACATTGACATGGAACAGTGGGGGAAGCAACAGGAACAAAAGAACCAAAAGCTGATCAATTGATTCACAAGTAAATCTTAAATATGTAAAAAGAAGCAACACTATGAACGAATCAACTTCAAAGTTTTAACTTGCAGGTCACCAATAACTAGCAAAATTATAGCTACAGAATCAGATAAATCACAAAATGATACTCTATTTCAGTTGTCATCAAGTGGCGCACGAGACAGGTCGAGTTGCATATAAAGTTTGAGAAAAAGCACATATAACAATATTAAGTAATATAAAAGTATAAAACGCACAAGACAAACATTGGTGCTCCAGAAAAATACACACTACAGCTGGAGTTAGTGTATGAAGCTGCTCTGAACAACTTGAGTAGAAGTCAGTCCTTAACACGAGGCAAGGGAGACTACAGTTGTGCAGGAATCACACCAGTAAATCGCATACATTGTTTTAACATTCTGCATAATTACAATCATCGTCTCAAACACTGAACATATAGAAGGTGCAAAATAAAACATTTTGCTTACATATTTGATGCTGCATCAGGATCATCTTGCTCCTGCAGGATAGCAAATGAATCAGAAAAAAGGAACAAAGAAAGATGTATATAACTGCATCAAACTTCATGGATATACCTCAACAATGCATTCCCATTTTTCCTTCCTGAGCATTAGTACCTCAACATCACCATCATCATACGCAACCTGAGTACCAATAAGAAAGGGTCCAAAGATCAGGCAAAAGGGGAAAAAGTGCTTCACGGTTCAGAAAGGCCAAAGGAACAAATGAAGTGTGCAGTAGCACATATAAAGCCTGAGTATAAATGGGAACCTTGTGCTTTTTTGAAGAGGCATCAAATGATTCAACAACACCCTCATAGAACCTGCAAATCAAGAAACAGTTTCAAAACCAAACTATGTGCTAGCATAACTCACGGAGCAAATAGCATATTCAATAAAACAGTTATAACAAAGGATTTAAGGAAATAAAAATATATATAGGTGTAGAACTCCAACCAGAATAAACAATTGACCCAACCGATATTATTAGTGATAAACAAATCAAATGAGCAACCACAATACAGAATAGGAAGCCTTGAGAAATAAAAATGCATAGTGTATCTAAAAGGTAGGCAGCAAATAACATATAGCATGCTCATAAATAGTCAGATGCTTCATTGAGAAAAAAAATTCCCATAATATTACCAGACATTAAAGTATTGATGCAAAAAATAAAATCAATTAACCACTTAAGAACACCATTATCCTTAAGAAAATATATGATGATCGTCAAACTTACATTTTGTCATCTGGCCACCAAACTTTAATTCTTGAGCCAACAAGGTTTTCATCAAGCATTTTGTTTTTCTTCGATGGAGTGGCCTGATAAAAGCATGGGAAAAGTTCTTATTAACTGAAACAGAAACTAGGTTGAAGACTATTCACTGTGTATCAAGTATGCACACCTCTTCAGCTTCCTGCAGATGTTTCCTTTTCGATCCCCCGCTATCCTCTTGCTGGCCTTTTGATTTATCCATCTTTGTTGGGGACACCATTTCCTGCATTACGATAATTGATAAAAATTAAGTTATTGTGGGAAACCACATTAGAAAAAGGTGTATACAGAGAAGTTCAAAAACATGATGAACAGCAACCAAGGACGATAGAAATAAAACGTCTGGAAAGATAAACTGAGTTACAGGTCCACCTTTAGTAATGCTTTACCTGCCAACTACCTTAGAACAGTAAAGCATGTAATGAAACTATAGTCTATAAATAGACACTATAAAATCTAACCTTTACCAAATGATATACAGGCATGACTGAAGTGCAAAGAAACTACTTAAATGCAAGTACTATAGTCCATTGAGAACAAGAAATTTACCTTCAAACTGATATCCTCATCAGTGTCTTTATCAGAGGCAGCATCTTCTTTCTGCAACTTCATACTGGCTTTATGTTGCTTCTTCCCAGATTCTCCTTCAGCAGCCTTAGTTGATAAAGACTTGGCATCATCTTTATTCAGCCGCCTTGTAGCTCTCCCTCCAGAATCACTGACAGCATCAACTTTTGCAGATTCTATGTTTGATCCTTGTTTCTTTCCAAAAGACTTCTTCTCCTGAGACTTTGCTGCAGGAGGCCGGCCTCGCTTTGGTTTAACCACGGCAGGCTTAGTATCGACTGGTTTTGATGAATCAGCAGCAGCTCTATTGCTAGTCTCCGTGAGCTGCTTTTTATCACCATCATTTGTCTCCGGAGATAACTCCTCTGAAGCTACCAGACTCTCATTGTCTTTAACAACCTTGGATTGTTCAGTCATCTCAGGTCCAGTGGAAGAACCAAGCTTGTGGCTTTTCTTTGAACTGATATCAGATAGCTTTTCATTTTCAGCGGTCACTGGTTCTGGCACTTCTTTGTCACCAGATATCAATTGATCAGAAATTTTGATTTGCTCGTCGCCAGATGGCACTTCTTGGTTCTGTTTGGAGGAAGCTGGTCCACCTGGAGACTTGACATTGTCAACTGGAGCGCCAACATTGCTAATGGTGGTTGCGGGAGTACTGATTGGACTAGTACCATCTTGTCCTACACAATTGACATCTTGCTCTAACTTTGAAGTTTCCTGAAAAAATAAGAAACATAAAGTTGTGGTATCTACATTACTTTATAGAACACTAAATAGTAAATACTGAAAATCTGTAGGCATACCTGCGGGGACTCATCAGAAACAGACTTCTCAGAAAGTTTACCTTCAGCTGCCTGCACAATAATAATTTGGAGGAAGTTAGCACACAGTCGAGACATATACATACCAAGGAAAAAACCGTTAGTAATTCACAACAAGGAGATTATATGCATTGCGAATAAGGGTAGACCATGCTACTGATGGTACTGGAATTCAAAGTGACTATACATACCATGAAAGGTATTATCAGTGCACAATACAGTCCATAACAAAAGTGTTCCACTGAAATTTCACATTTGTTATATTACGGTCAATATAGAACCCACTTCAAACTGAGGGTTTAAAAATTCTGACCACATCCCTTTTCGAGGAATCGCCTGAATTTTGCGTTAAGATACATTAGTCATTAGATGATACATAATTACCGAAGCCATGCCTGTCAAAACAGTATAGTTCCCATGTCCCTACCCTAGCAGTATCTAAATAACAGAAGAAATAGCATATCTTTATGTCAAACTCATACAAAAGCATCTCATTTGAGCATGCCACAGAAATGTACTACTATTGGACCAACAAATTTTCAGCATGTATTAAATAATCCTTCAATTGAACCGCAATATAATAGTGATTTTAACTAACCATGTCCTTTCCTGATGCATCAACATTGTTTTCTCCAGCATCTTGGAACAACAACGTAACAACATTGCTGTAATCATCTAAGGGAGTGCCCTTAAGTAACTCAAGAAGCACTGGTTTGAGCTTGTCCTTGCATAGGCCTAGTACCCTCTCTGCAATTCCAAAAGACGCTGGGAGAGTTTCCTGGAAAGTTAGGATAAGAATTTTAGTAAAGATGACAAGAATTAGTTGTTAATGCAAATAAAAGGGATGGAATTACTTGTGCTTCTTTTGTAAGATTCTGAAGCAGACACGATGCCAGTTCAGCATGGACATCATCACTCTCCTGAATTACATACACCATTATAGTTTCCATACAGTTGGTGACTTGTTCTGAGTGCCCCATTCTGAAATATACAGAAAGGAAATGCATGAGATATGAAATAAAAAATGCAAACAGGTACATATGCATAATAGGAACAAATATAGCAACATATGCATATATTCTAAAACTATACCATCACAGCAATGAAATCATTCATAGAGTTCCAAATAGGCTACAAACCCACAGCTACATTATTGCCCTAATACATTTCTCAGATCTTAAAATACGGCACTAAGTGCATGCAGAAAATATGATAAAAGAATAAATGTGAGTGAAGTTCCATACGAGGCAGTTTTGAAGAAATGACGGAACATATCTAGGATCAGATGGTCCAAGTCAAGATCCAACATCAGGACACAACAACGGACCCTTGCAACAGAATCAAGGATCGAAACCCTCCTTTGAAAGGAGGGGCTGTTCATATCATCCAACTCAGCAAAAGCCTCCACAATTCTCTTAAACACATCCTGGAAACAGGCAAGTAGCAGCAACAGTCAGTACATATAGACACCACCATTTCATCACAACAATGGCAACAAATCTCACCTTCATGACATCATCATCATAGGGGGCCTCTGGCGCGGTAATCCTGGTAACTTCAGTTAAGCAAGAGGTAACAGCAACCTTCACGTTGGGATCAGGGTGCTCCAGTAGCTCATTTGTAATCAAGATAGCCATGGTGGGGCGAAGAGTGTTGTGCATGTCCTCATCCGGGGATTGGTCCACCCTGGACAACCAGGTCTCAGCATCCTGCACAAACGAACAAGCAATTCCAACTCTAATCAATCAAAAAGGTAGGCCTTGTCCCCAACAGTAAGATGGCCGACTAAATAGGGCATTCGTCACACATCAAAAACAATCTAAATAAAACTGAACTATTGCAAGTCAAGTTCTATCTCTGTGCCAATCTACACAAAATCGCGCGGCCTAATCAATCAACAGAGCAACCTTTTCTCCAATCCTAAGCTAGATGAGAGACCTACTAGGGCATAATTCGCATATCATAAATAATATCCAAAAAACCTGAACTACCGCAAGGCTATCCACAACCAACCTACTCAAAACCACACCGGCCCAATCAATAAACAGGGGAACCTTTTATTCAATCCTAAGCTAGATGAACAAACGGCTAGGGCAGGCTTTGCAAGAAAAAAAAATCTCCCAAAATCTAAACAATTTCAAGTCAAACTCCGTCTCTGTGGCAGCCTACTCAGAACCGCACGCCCGGTTGACGAACGCAACAGGAACAGAGCACGATAGCTAGGGCGAAAGCAAAGCGTTCGGTGCGCGGCGCTCACCGAGAGTAACCGGAGCAGTTCTTCCTTCTCCTGCGGGAGAGCGCCAAAGCGCTGGCCGATGTCGCGCAGCCGCAGCTCGGTCTCAGCCTGCACTTCCTCAGGCGTCATCTGAGGGGCTGGAGGAGACGCGTCCTCCGCCATCGTTGGAAGCGGGGGAAGACCTAACGGGAGGGTGGGTTTAGGGTTTCGGCGAGGGGGGATGGCTGCGACGGGAAGGCTAGCGGGGGCAGGGTTTTATAGCCGACTAGACGACGGTGATGCCGGCGGTGGCGGTGGCGGTGGCGGCGGCGGCGGTGAGGAGGCGTTCGCACTCGGCCCCTCCCTCCTCCCAATTTTTCTCCACTCGCCGCCGTTCGAATCGCGCAACGGGAACATCTGGGTTGGTTGGGTTGAGCAGGGGCTGAGCTGGTGAGGCCCCTTCAACCCAGTTTACCAAAAATGTCGGCTCCAAAGACTGCGAGGAGACAGGTCAAACAGCCATACAGATACAGGTCGTGCTGGCTCCGAATTCGAATTCAAAGGATAATAAAGGAGGAAAATCTTGGCGGATACCTCCTTTTAAAAAAAATCTTGGCAGATACCTCCTTTTAAAAAAAATCTTGGCAGATACTCGGTTTTTTTTTATAATACCATGCCTTTTCAAGCAAACGATCAGATTTTCTTTGAAAAATGTGGAGCATGAGTTTAGCGTTTACATGAAAGCCTGTTGACAAATATTTCCTTTTTTTGTTTGCAATGGTTTTAACGTGAAAACTTGCAATGTTTTCTTTTTTAGAAAAAATATTTAATCACAAGCATAACTACTGCAATTGCAAGGTTAGAATTTACGTGAGAGGCTATTTATGCACATTTACCAACATTTGCTAGAAAAAAATCCTTGAAAAGAATATTTGCTAGGAAAAAGATTATGGGTATTCCATGGATGCCTCCACGAATAGATGTGTGTATCAATTATTGTAATAGTTAATGTCCAACAAATCTTTGAATGATTTTAATTGAGTTTACAACTGTGTTGCCAAAGCTCTTGCTAAGTTGTATACATCAAATTTTTTTGGTTGAACTCCCATTTCTAACTCACAAAAAAAAATGCAATCTTCTTAATAGAAACATATGTAAATCATGGATGCCACAACTTCCAAATCATTTATCTCACATATGAACACTTGCAAACATCTCCAATCCAAACTTAAAATAGAAACACAAGCCACCAACTTCTTTCTCCTCATTATCTTTCGCAATCATTTTCCATGCTTACATGAAGGATCCTAATGAAGCTACAAATATATCATCCTTACCTTAGGTTTAAACAAAATGAAATAGTAAAACACACTTAGGATTATTTGGGTTCTTAAACTTTTTAAGTGATTCATTCCAAGTAAGGATCCAGGTTCATAATTAGATCTAAATTGAGCCACGTGATAATTTTAAGGACCGTATGCTCACTTTGATAAATTGTGGACCTATGTGAGAATAGGAAAAAACTTTAAAGACCCATGTGGATTCTACTCAAAGTGCAACAACAAAAACGTAGCAAGTCAACAATAATAGTATAAATTGAAGTAAAGCAAAAAATAAGAAAGAAATTTCGACCAACAACAAAAACATAGCAAGTCAATAGTAATAGTATAAATCGAAGTAAAGCAAAAAAAATAAGAAAGAAATTTCAACCAACATCATTTTTTTCATCTGTAATGGATGAAAACAACCTCCTTTGCACTTTTTCGAAACTAGTTTCTTGTAAATCTAAGTACTTAACCATCTCTAAGCCCTTCCCAAAAAATAATACAATGAACATCGTAATGAAACCTATAAAATAAAATATAAACTAAATACTAGACAACAAAAACACGAGAAGCACATAATAGTAATAATAATAATAAAAGGAGTATGATGATCGATAAAATAAAACGGGGCGACATGTGAGAAGTATATTATACTGTTATTAGTCATCTTCTGTCACCTCGATAAGCAAATAAAACATCCCACTCCATCTGCCTCGCAAAAAGGGAAAAATGAAGATTAGATTAATAAAACTCTAATTGTTTACCCAATTTGCTGCAAAATGGCAATATCCATAATATCCCTTGCCACACATCCTACTTTGAATCCTAGTGATTGTCTTGATCCTTGTAGCAAATGCTCTTCTTAGGCACTGTTTGGATGGACCCTTATATATATAGACATATCAATATAAAAGAAATACAAGAGCGTATATACTCATGTCACCAATTATATGGCATACAGGGACTTGAAGCAAAGGTATGATGCACGTCAAGGAAATGCAAAATAATATGATAGCATGTCATATTCGAATACTTACATTTGGTGTCTCCCGTATCAGGTTCTTAAAAGTTTCTCTTAATAAACTCCAAGAATAAAGTAAATTTTCTCAACATCATACCCAAGTACCCAATCTTCAATATTATCCCAAACGATCGAGGTATGGCCAACACGAAGTAGGCAACATCAACACAACACCATGGTTGATAATTCTCTTGTGCCACTCTCGACCCCGTCGTGATGACCAAACATCGCTGTTAAGGTCTCCGCCAGGCCACGTTTAGTCATCTCAGGACATGTGTGACCATTTCAAGTAGCAAATAGACATAGGATGGATGGAAGCACTCACGGATGGTGGAGGCAAGGTAGAAGACGAAGAGTAATAGGCGGCGGCGGTGGCGCAAGATTGGTGTTGAGGAGGCCTCAAAATATATATAAGACGGTTAGGGTAGCCTAGGGTAGCCAGGCTCAACAAAAGCCTTCTAGGGTTTAATCACTTATAGTTTGGGTCAAACAGTCCAGCCCAAATGGCTTTTAATCTCCGGCCCAAGCCTCATCATCTAGGGGGTGATTGTTTCCCTACATACAGCTTATCCAGGCCCGCCACATGCAACATGTTCTTTATTTGTTGCCTGTAGTGAGGCTGGGCCTGGTCTGCTCAATGCAAAAGCTGTCGCTCGACCTGGCTCGGCAGATGCTGAAAATTTGGGTGCTTCAACATGGCCAGGCTTGCGCGGTGCAAGGCAAGCGTGCGTGGACAAGTGTGCAGAGAGAAAACGCTAGGAACAGGCAACCAAACATCCTCGTCTAGCCTAGATACATGGAAACATCAACTAAATAAGCCTGGATGCTTGGTGCGATCTAGGCTGGTGGTAGTACGAGAACCAATCACTCCCTTACTTTCTATCCTTCCATATCCAATCCTTACGTACTCTACCATCTTCACCTACATATCAAATACCATATATGAACCTAATCACTTTCTCCTTTACAAACGTGCTATACGTTTGTATACACCACGTGGACATACGTTTGTATACACCACGTGGACGTAAGCACACCTTTGCTCATGTGCCTTTCCAAACGTGCTATGTGTTTGTCTACGTCATGTGGAGAAGATAGACTTTGTGTTTATACCACGAGACGTACAAAACAAAACAATAAACTTTAAGTAATATACACCCAATCTCGATATCGATCTTATTTCCTCCGAACACCAATATAAGTCCATTAGGTCATCAAGACATCAGCATGATGTTACCTTTGCTTTAACAAATAATCTTGTGCCATTAATACATAAAAATATTGTGAATGAAATGCACTAGGGCCCTTAAAACTTTTCATATATTCTCCTTTAGATCCAATTATAGACTCGGTTCTCAATCAGTGCTAACCACTTAAAATATTCAGGAGCTTAGATCAGATAGTTTATGAACCTAACCGGAAATACAAGAAAAGTTAAAAGGCCATAAGTCCATAATACATGTTACTCTAAAAGCTTATGCATTGATAACTAAAATTTAATAAAGTTTGACTTAGTGAAATGATCTCTAACCTAGTGGTTAGAACATTTGAGTAGCATCCAATAGATGTAGTTTCAACTCCCTCATGGAAGCGAATTAAACAGTTTTGAATAAAAAGCTATATAAAAAAAATAGGTTGAAGCTTCCTCCGCTGATTTCAATAAAAGAGAAAGTTCGACTCAAGACAAACCTAGGCCCTGTTCGGTTGAAAAAATAAGTGGCTGTGGCTGTTGCAGCCGCTTATTTTTCTCTCACAAAGTATTGTAGCTACAGTACTTTTTTGAGACAAGAATAAGCAACCGCAATCGCTTATTTTTGCAGCTGAATATGCTACCAATAGACTATGATTTAATTAGTTAAATTTAACCACATCTTGAATAATTTTTAAGTAAAAAGAGAGATGTTTATAGCTTAAGAAAGGGTAAAAATCAATTCCATTGCCCAATCCATCTTTGGTTAATGTGCATCCGTCCATGTAGGAGCCGGTGGTGGGAATAGTGGCTCCTATGTAGCTTTGTTAAGTCCCGTAACTTAAAATCCAATAGATCCATCTAGCACAACTATTGCAACCCATCAATCTCCCTCCACAAATAACATTCAATATTTTCATACACTAGATTAAACAGTCTGTTAACCCTATGTCAACATTTTGAATAAACTGACTCAACATTGCATATTTTAACTTGCTTGGACTCTATATAACTTCCGTAAGGTAGTCCGCAAGGTAGTTAAGTCTTTATAACGTTAAAATCCATTAGGCCCATCTAACATAACCATCGCAACCCATTAATCTCCCTTCACGAATACTATTCGACAAGAAATTTTCTTATACCTGATTCAACAATTTGTTAACCTATGTCAACATTTCAAATAGGTTAACTCAACATTGCACGTAGATTAGATATTTATTTTTGACTTTCTCCCCCCACCTCACCCAACTTTTCCCACATTTGATACACGCTTCAACATATTTTTACAATTGATTCAACAATCCGCGAATCCTAATTCAACATTTTGAATAGGTTAAACATTTCACCGGGATTAGATATTATTTATGGTTGGCACGAGGGATGATGTATTTATTTATGGTTCTTATCTTAACCATCCATTTATTACCGTATACAGATATCAAATACCGAAAGGCACGTAACAAAAGAAAAAAATGTGGAAGTTATATAGATTTCCCGTTGCCATGTGTGTCCTCGCTCAGCTGGGCCGAATTTTTCAGAGCGGCCCAGCATCAACGGACGCAGTCTGGCGCAGGCCGCGGCCTCGTTTCCCCCGCACAGTTCCTCCTCCGGTCCCTGCTTTCTTCTTCCACACTCCCCCGCTCCGCTCCACCCGCCGCCCCGAGATATGGATCCCGCGCCGGCGACCCCGCGTTGGAACCTAGAGAGACCGTACCTCACTGGCCGCTTCCACCAGGTATGCTCCTTACCTCATCCTGCCCGGTGCCAGCATTACGTCTCGACCTCCCTCTCATGTCCCTCTCGCCCTCTGGCAGGAGGCCAAGGCAGCTGCGGCGGCGCAGGCGCCTGGATCCAAGCCGTTTTCCCTCGACTCCTTCAGGTAGGTACTATGGCATAATCAGGGTGGTATAGGCGCGATAATCTGCTTGGTTTTGCTATCCCCTGTGGTATCTGATGCCTGGAAAATCTTTGAATCTACAGCCGCGGCTCCGGCGCTAGCCCCGGGAGTGTAATCGGATCGTACGCAGTTTCGGTGCAGGTAAAAGGGTCGTGGTTCAACTAGCGTAATTGAGCTTCAGGCGACTTTATTTAGTGAACTGGCCAACTGGGGCAAGGTTTTAGGTTCCGGTTATGGGCTTTGAATTTGAGCTTGATGATTTGGAGACTTAGCTACGGTGGATTTCATACTTTTTAACTTGTAAATTTGAATTGTTGTGGATCTTAGTTTGTATCTGTTGCTGTTGTGATGGGAATGCCATTGGGGTATTGTTTTGAGATTGTCTACCTCCTGGAGCGAAGCAGATTATGTCTCTATTTTAATAGTGTAGTCATGCTTTATTAGACTTTGCTTCGATGTCTTGAGCCAACTAGTCATTGCGTGCGAGTCTGATAATAGTTTGAGACCCAGTTCATGTTACTACTATGTGATTTTTGGTCGAGTGTCAATCCTACTAATAATGTGAAAATTGGCATTTGGAGCCCAAGTGTTGGTCGGTTCGTGCCAGTTGGCAAAAATATTGGTCTAAATCTGACATTGTAAAACATCTAACTAAATAACTAACTTTCTGTTCTTCCGCAGGGCTTAATATCTGCCTAATTTTTACTGCTGTTAGAATAGCTGAACTTATGTAGCTTTCGCAGAACAACTATAAAAGCGAGTTTACAAAATGTTGCTGGTATAATTGCAATGCAGGAGCTTTTGGTTATAGATGATTTGCTATCAGCTCTGGTGGGTATTGAGGGACGATATATTTCTATTAAGAGAGTCCGTGGAAAGGAGGGCTATGTTGTCTTCCAGATTGATTCTTCAATGGACCTTGCCCTCCAGGTAAACCCTAAGTGTACAGCCCATTGGATCACACATACAGAAAAGGATTTGGTTGGCGCTTGATGATCTTGCTTTTGCAGGAATTGACTCGCCGAATCTTCCCATTGTGTGAGGATTATGTGCTGGTAAGCCAGTTTGTGGAGTCCAGGTCACATTTCAAGAATGGTCTGGTCAACCATGCTCTAGCTGCAGCTCTAAGAGCATTCCTACTGGTACGACCCCTATGGCCCTATCTGTAGAAAGAAAATTTGAATAGTGCTTCTATGCTTTCGTGAGAGCTAAGTTGTCTAGATGTTGAAGCAGTATTCTTCTACTTCTGGTAGGAGAACGTTGAGTGGTTGCAAATCAAGCCCTCAATCTGCTTTAACATTTGTGATTTTCACTTTTTGAGGAGAGAATTGAAGCACCCTTTAGAACTGTAGTTTGCTGTATGTGATTGCAAGCTTTCTTCTGTATGACAAAACTAGAAAGAATATGAAAATAGCTGTATCATGTGATAGAGTTCAGCTGTTCTATTCTGACATGGATTTTTTTCATTAGTTGTATCCTCGCTGAGATAGTCCCATTGATGAGACATTGACTTTCTTAAGTCACTATATATTGTCCTCAGGGAAGGTCTATGCCAGTATTGCTGTTTCGGTGCTTGTCTGTAAATTTTTGCACTTTGCACAAAGTCACTTACTGTTCTTTTTCTTCTGAAAAAAAATATGATCAGGATTATCAAGCGATGGTTGCTCAACTGGAGCACCAGTTCCGCATTGGAAGGCTTTCTGTTCAGGGATTATGGTTCTTTTGTCAGGTAAGTTTTCTTTTACTGCATTTGCCTTACTTCCATTTGTGGTTTTAGCATTAAAAGTTATATTGCTATTTGGCAGAGGATGATGAGTTCATTGAATGCACTGGCAGTTCTAGTGGAGAAGGCTACTTCCAACAATACCAGTGGTTCTGCAACACTTAATCTACTTCAAAGCCAGGTACTCTTTCACAAGGAATTTATGCTCCCGAGATTGCATACTGTTCGTTTCATGCCTCCTTCCTTTCCTCTGTCTGCCTACTTACATCTAATCTAAATGGACCTGGCTACCTAGTTTTCTTATAGATAAAGCAAATTTCTTCAATAGGACTTGTTTCTTTCTTACTTCACATTTTTTCGCATAGTGTAGTTCTCCTTGGTTCACATGATTGCTTATTTAAAACATTGAATGCATCTAATATATCCTTGAAACTCAGGCAAAGGCGATGGGTGGCGATAGTGCTGTTCGGTCTTTATTGGAGAAGATGACAGAATATACAAGTGCAGCATACCTCAGGATGCTAGAAAGGTTCATGATTGTTCATAGCTTCTTTCCTTGTTGGTCTTAGGAGTGATGCACCTTTTCAATAGTTTGCTAGCTCTCACGTTTAAACTGAACTCAATACACATCTTCTAATTGCTGGCTTGTCTTGTTTGGAGTGTCAGTGTTTAGATGGAAAACAAATGTTCACTTAGCTTGCTTGCTTTTCTACAATAGCTGCATCTTATAATTGCTTTCATATAGGTGGGTGTATGAGGGAGTTATTGATGATCCTTATGGTGAATTCTTCATTGCTGAAAACAAATCTCTGCAGAAGGTACCTTAAGACTTTTAAAATTTTGGACCTTATCATTCTGTCATCTGCATCATATTAAGCCTAACATGTTGAGCCTAGTTTCTTCTTATTTAACACCAGGTGCTTGTTTTATTTCCTTTCTTTTTGGTTTCTCTAGGAGAGCCTCACTCAAGATTATGATGCCAAATATTGGCAGCAGCGATACAGCCTAAAAGAAGGAATTCCTAGTTTCCTTACTAATGTTGCCGCAATGATTCTGACCACAGGAAAGTACCTTAATGTTATGAGAGAATGTGGGCACAATGTTCAGGTATACATGATCCATTTTTTTTTCCTGAAGTCAAATTATTAAATGCCATGTTAGTAGTATGTCTTATGACTTACAATAACACAATTGGTTTGAACACTTTATTTAGGTTTCCTTCTCAGAAAATTCTAAGCTTATGAGCTTTGGTTCAAACCACCAATATCTCGAATGTATTAAGTCTGCTTATGATTTTGCAAGTGGTGAATTGTTAACTCTGATGAAAGATAAGGTAATCACTGTTTATAGTAAACCTAGGGTTGCATTTTGTTCATTTATAAGCTAGGCTACTAATTTTATCACATTAAATGTGCAGTATGATCTCATTGGGAAACTGCGATCCCTGAAGCGCTATCTACTCCTTGACCAAGTATGTTTCTGTTATTACTTCATATATATGTGCTTGTGTTATATGCTTTAGCATAATTTGTACAGAGATTCTATTAAAATACAGAAAATAATCTCTATATTCTGTTATATGAAATTATGAGTGTCTTAGTTACATTGTCCTTGATAATGAATGTCATGATTTCCAATTTAATTTTGACCATACATGTCAACCTTCCTTGCACTATTTATCTTATCTGTTTTCTCTAGTTTACAGGGTGACTTTTTGGTCCATTTCATGGATATTGCTCGAGAGGAGCTTACGAAGAAACCAGAAGAAATATCTGCTGAAAAACTTCAGGTTTGTCTTGTATATGTTGTCTGTTTGTTTGTGCCATGGCAGAAACAGATTTTTGGCAACCCTGTTTATGAAAAAGCTGACTCTCCTTTACTTTGCATTGTGCTTTCTTTGTTGATTTCCATTGCAGTCTCTGCTTGACATTGCTTTGCGGAGTACTGCAGCTGCTTCTGATCCAACTCATGAAGAATTAATTTGCTGTGTGGTAAATATTATCTAGGTCTGGTCATACTATACTGTATTTTCTATTGTCATATTTATCTACATCTATGTTCAACAGGAACGAAGCTCCCTCCTTAAGAAACTGGCCACTCTGAAAGACTTGGATTGTGATTGCCCTGCAGATAAGCTTGCTGCAGCAGATATTGATCAGTCGATGCAATTAAGCATCACGGGTTTGGAAACATTCTGCCTTAGCAACAAGGTTTTGCTTGTAGTTCGTTTTAAAACCTTCCTCATTCGTGTTTGTCTTGTGATAGCGAAATGATATACCTTGTTGTACACTGCAGGTCCAGTGGCCGCTATCTCTTGTAATTTCAAGGAAGGCTTTGACAAAATACCAATTGATCTTTCGCCTATTGTTCCACTGCAAGCATGTTAGTCGCCAGCTATGTGCAGCATGGCAAATACAACAAGTACGAATGAATCCTTTTTATCCCGTAAAATCAGTTAATTATTTTTGTGTATGGCTGTATGCCAACATTGACTGGATATTAAACGCTTCAACAGGTATTCCGTTCTGTCAAGATTCTAGGAACACCAATTTTGCGGTCATCAATTCTCTGTCGCAGCATGCTCAAGTTTGTAAATAGCCTTCTGCATTATCTAACATTTGAGGTAAACCATACATATCGCCATGCTAAACTATTCTTTTGGCCATGCTAAACCATAGATATCACCATGCATTATCTAATGTTCAAGGTAAACCATACATGTTGGGGAAGTGCTAAGCTATTCTTTTGCTCCCCAGGTTCTTGAACCAAATTGGCATTTGATGCATGATCGCCTTCAAACTGCAAGGAGCATAGATGAGGTTTTTACAGAACTTTTACAATTGATATTTTAGGGGGATATTTTTACAACTGAAGTTCATTTGCAATGCTAAAGCTGCAGAGTGCATTACCTTTGGCGTTAATACTGCTTGCAGGTCATCCAGATCCATGATTTCTTCCTCCAGAAGTGTCTAAAAGAATGCTTACTGTTGTCGCCAGAGCTCCTTGTGGTCTGTCCTTTTGCTTTTCCTGAAAACCAAAAGAAAAGAAGATAAAACAGAAACTATTGGTCGACAGTTTTTCCTTAGCTAACATAACATGCAAGTCTCTTGAAAGGTCCAACCCTTATTATCTCATTTACTTGCATGTGCAGAAAGTTGAGAAGCTGAAAGCTTTATGCCTTCAGTATGCCACTTCCATCCAGCTCTTAATGCCATCCATCGAAGTTGCTAACTCCGAGAATACATCGAAATCTGGGAAGTCAAGATCAAGGACAAACAAATCGCAGGACAGAGACCAGCAGCTGAAACTAGCATCCGAGAATGTTGTCATGTCAGAGTCAATCCTGTACGTATCTTGCATCTCTGCCTATCTGGCTATCTGCAAAACAGCAAAAGTGTTCTCCGCTACGGCATCATATAACATCACGTTGGTCTTTGCGGCAGGAAATTCCAAGCGGCGTTCAATTCAGAGCTCCAGAGCCTTGCTCCTACACTGAGCAACAGTTCACATGCGGAGCCGTACCTGACCCATCTCGCGCAGTGCATTCTTGGAGTGCGAATCGACCAATGAATTGCCTGATGTGCACCGTGTTCACTTGGACTCGGTACAAGGCCATACTCCGCATGTGCCCCTGCAGCGTGGCACTTGCCCTGCCGGATCAAGGTCTGTGTATGTACTTGCGAATGGATTATCCAGACTAACACTGCGCGCCTTCTGCGCCGTGATAGATTATAGATAGGCCAGTAGGATCTAGTGAGCCACGGATGGTGCCTTTGTTGGTGTGGTCATATCAGCCGTTTGATTATCTTGGTGTGTTCATCAGCTGTAATTCAGCATTTTCGTGCCGTTCTTACGATTTTCATGTGTGTTGTGTTGCCCGTGTCAACAATGTATCATGTGCTTTGCGACAGGCATGGAATGGGTCAGTGTGTAACCTTCAGTGTACATCTCTTGAGTGGAAACCCATTTCATGCGTGGTAATGTGTTTCCTTTTGTACTAGTGAAGAACCAAACTTGTTAGTTGTGACGGCCGCCAAACTGTGTACTCCCCGTCGACGTACAAAGAAAGAAAAAAAGAGAGGCGTGGCAATGGCAGTGAGCATGTGGTTCAGAACTTACAATCAGACAGAGTGCTTGTGACGGTGACCGCTAACCGTAGAACGGGGTCTACTCGCACGCACAATTTAAAGCGGTTAGACGTGAGTACTTGATTTTTTTTTAAAAAAAGGGGAAAGCTGCCTAGCCACCTAACATCAACGGATGCCAGGAGCCCAGGACCCATCCGCGGTAAACGTTGGGTTGGGTCCATCTCCACACGGACCAGCACGCTAGTGGGCTAGTGGCAAGCTCACTCCCTCGCGGCACTGTCGTTTGCTCATGGATTTGCAGGAAATCCGCTCCATAACTCCGCGTGTACCAGCCATTTTCCGCGCCACCCCCAGCCGCAGTTCGCTCGCTTCCCACACCACACTCCCCCAACCCCACTGCCCCACTGCCTGCTCCAGTGTTCCTCTCACCACCCCCAACCCCACCAGGCACCAGCCACCACCACCACGGCACCACCGCACCCCCAGCCAAAACAACAAGGTGAAATCGCACGCGGTCACGCTCACTGACTCACCCCAACGCCGCGCGACGAGACGCACAGTCGGCAGGGCAGGCCACGAGCCGGGAGCGCGGCGATCTTCCCCCGCCCGCCGCCCCGCATTCCCCGAGCGCGTCCGCGTCCACGGCCGAGGACCCGATGGTGGGCGGCGGGGGGCGCCGCGCGGCGACGGCGGCGGCGCTCGGGCGGTGGTGCCTGGTCATCCTGGCCGTGGCCTCCGCGCTGGGGGTCTCCGGCCCCGCCTTCTACTGGCGCTACAAGAAGGGGTTCTCCGCCTCGCTCTCTTCCCCCGCGGCGGTATCCTCCTCCTCCTCCCCCGCGTGCCCGCCCTGCAGCTGCGACTGCCCGCCGCCCCTCTCCCTCAAGTCCATTGCCCCAGGTGAGCCGTCCGGTCCCACCCCTCTTCTCAGATCTCGCCGCTGCCGCCCTCTGATCTATGTCGGCACGTATGCCACCCGTAGTTCGTTAACAAAATCCGTGTTTATGTGGTGCCAGTGACACATGCATGTGAACATCAAATAAGCTGATTTAAGTTGCTATTTCTACCATGAAAGCTTTCAATTGCATCTATGTCGGCGTTACTGACATGATTTTGCATTTTTCCTACCTTCGCAGGGCTTGCCAACTTCTCCACAACAGGTTAGGGTCCTTCCTTCATGGTCCGTTCAGTTGAGGTTCATGAATTTCCAGTATTCTTATCGTTGCTAGTTGAGTATAGTGTTTGTCGGAACAAAGAATGATAGCAATTGTAGTGAATCACCGTGCTCTTTTTCCTTACGGAACAATTCAGTCTGTAGAGGAGTTTTATCCTCCTTCAGTAGTTCAGTCACGCGGGGTGATTTCTATACCTGATGGAGCCTTTTACTTTGGTTACTAAAAAAAAACTTGCTGGGAAGGAGCAGACCGCACCCCCGCTTTGAAATAAGAGGATGTAGGGAACCAGGGTCTCCGGACTGAGAGCGAACTCCAGTAACCAGTCGCCTGCGAGAGCACCTCTTCACTCTACTAAAATGTTCAAACGATCAGTGCTTATAGAAGTAAAATTATGTATCGAAATTGGCTTTCTCAAAATGTACAGAAAATATTTTCCTTATCACTTAACCTCAGATTGTTTTATTGGAAAAGTCGAGTATGTTGCCTCAAAAAAAAGGAAAGAAAAGCCTAATACTTCCTGTTTGAACACTAGAAAGATAGCTTATCAAACAGGTTATGAAATACCACTGCAATTTTCTAGAAGGGCTGACTTTTGTGCTTAGGCATGAAATTTCAGAGATTTGTCTAAGTAATACGCTTGCTTCTTAATAGCATCCTGGCATGACTGGGGAAAAGGATGCTTTTCCGTTATCTTTGTTTGGAATACATAAGGCTGCGGCATTGGTCTATTAGCTATTACCCTAACAATATACCACAGGTAAAAGCTAATGATGCTACAATCATTAGTATGTGTTGACATGCATCACATCCACAGAAGCTCAGAGAGTATTTCTTCCAACTAACTAGATTTTCGCACTGTTCAAACACTCCAGTGAGATGCACTTCGCAACCTGGCATGTTGCATCCTGCTGTTTCTGGATAGGGGAGATCATAATTATTTTGCAATGCTAATAGTACCTGCAAAGCATGTAACTATAACATTCAGGTCTGCATCTGCATATGATTCTTTCACCGACAATCCGATATACTTCTCATGCGGACGGTACATATGCTTCATCAAGATAGCCCAAATCTCTCACCTTTCTGCACAATGAGTTGTGCTTCCTGTCTCACAAAATAACTAAAACTTCCATAAGGGGAATAAGGAAATATCTGTTTCACATTGTTTTCTAAATTTTCTTTTCAGTGCACAATTCTGGCCTTGATATTGTTGTTATCGAGATATTATGTTCACTGGATTAAAAAAAAAATCATACTCGGGTTGAACTATGCAGATTGTGGAAAAAATGACCCTGAGCTTGCCAAAGAAATGGAGAAGCAATTTGTAGATCTCCTAAATGAGGAACTCAAGCTGCAGCAGGTTGTAGCTGAGGAGCACAGCCATCACATGAATGCCACTCTTGTGGAAGCGAAAAGACAGGCTACTCAATACCAGCGAGAGGCAGAGAAGTGTAATGCAGCCACAGAGACCTGCGAGGAAGCTCGGGAGCAGTCCGAGGCTGCAATTTCTAAGGAGAAGAAACTCACAGCACTGTGGGAACAACGAGCTCGGCAATTGGGTTGGCAGGAGTCTCGAGCCACAAGCATGTGATAGCTTGACTAGTTCCGCATCTCTTTCTCTTCTTCAGTTAAAATTATTTCTGGTAGCTGCAAGGGTTACATCTTGCAGCCAAACCGAGCGCTGTTAATTGTACGGATCCACTTGTAATGTCTGTCTGTGTAATGTCAGTTGCCACAGTTTTTGAGTCTCAACATTGTAGCTCCAGCTTACAAATGTAACTAGTATACACTGTCTAGATAAGAAGTTTCTGATAGTGCTGTTGAAGGCACTGAATTCAGTGTTGTGGCTGTGGAGGCTGAACTGCTGTAGACATTCAATTCAAATCTGGACACCGAGATGTACACATTTGAAGGTTGAGTTATAGTACCAATCTGGAGGTAAGTTTATTTGTTGGGTGATGGAACATGGAATTACCTTCATGAAACAATTGTTGTTGACATTAGGAAGTTTCGATGTGGATTCATATCCAAAAAGAAAAGAGTCCTACAGGCTTAGTTGCCTTTAGCGTTTGTCACCCCCAAACTAGCTCTTTAACTGTGATATATTCTGTGAGCATTCTGTTTTCATCTTAGAGACAGATGATGGGAGTTGCTAACTAGTACCCTGAAGGCCTGAACTTCACTGGAAGGACAGTATCATAGAACTTATGCTCGGTAATGATTGTTGCCCAGTTGGCACTAGAGTTCTTCGGCAATCATCACATAGGCTTCAAAGCATGCGCAATTTTTTTCTGGTTTAGCTTTAATGCTCCGTGGTTATACATCAAAATAATTCTTATTTGCTTTGTATTTTGTTGAAGAAAGGGAGCACGAAATTATGGTCAGATTTTGTACCAAGATAAGAAGTTCTGGAAAAAATTACTGAAGCAAAAAAAAAAATGATGGCCCATGCAGGTCTCGAACCTGCGACCTTCGCGTTATTAGCACGACGCTCTAACCAACTGAGCTAATAGGCCATTTCCAGATTGCATAGAACCTTAAAAGTAATATACAAATATACACATTAGACTTATTTATCATTGCTACATTATCATGCACGCTTGTGCGTTTTCGTCATCAAAGTAGTCGAAGTTCCATCTTTCTGGCCTATAGCTTCGAAACTCATCGGGCACATCTGCATCATCCGGGTACATCTCTGGATTCTCGTAATAATATGGACCATAAGGTTCTTGTCCCATGCCTTCTTCCTCCTCATCTTTCTCGAGGATCAAGATCTCCACCTTCTTCCCTGTCTTCTTCTTGATCTTCTTCACCACCACCTCCGGCTCGAAATCGCCAGTCACCGTAACCTTGTTCTCTTCCCTGTCGACCTCGACTGTCTCCACGCCTAGAGATAGGTATACCAGACGACGTCGTTACGAGCACGAACGGGCGTATAATTAAGCTGGAATATTTTCTGTATAGCTTCCTCACCTTCGCAGTTGCTGATGGTACGGCGCACTTTTCTTTCGCAGGCGTCACAGTGCATGTATACTTTCAGTTCTATTGTGATGCTCTGAGAAGAAGAAGGGGTGTGTTTGGATGGAGGGACGGCGAGGACGGGACAGGATTATTCCCGTTTTCGGGGATGGAATGATCCTACCTGATGTTTGGTTGGAGGGACGGGGACGTCCCTAGTTTTATGTTTGGTTGGAGGGACGGCCGAGGGACGAGATGGATGGCGTTTGCGTGCCGTTAACTGTAGGTCCCAATTGTCATTGACCTAAAAACTGCAGGCCCCATATGTCATCCACTATCTTCTTCTTCCTCCCATCTTCTTCCTCCCGACCCCCACCTCCAGGCATCGCCTTCCTCCAACCCGCCGCCCCCTCCCTCCTCCGTCGGCGCCGCCCCCGAGCCGTCCGCCTCCAACTTTGGTGCGCGGAGCTCCCATGGCCGCTCACCCCGCCGACCTCCTCCTCCCTCCGCGGGCGTCGCCCATTTCCTCCCCCCAACGGCGCCGCCCCCGAGCCGGCCTTCTCCACCGCCGACACCATGGCTGTGGCATGCTCCGCCTCCACCCCCGACCGTGGCCATGGCTTGGCGGCCCGCTCCGCCGCCGCCCAAGGCCACCACCGCCCGCTCGCGCCGCCGCCCAAGGCCCCAGCTCGAACGAGACGTTGCGCCCCAACTCGTGCGAGACGGCGCGCTAACGCCGTGCGGTGGGATG
>NC_028456.1:24172620-24213705 GCF_000263155.2 Setaria italica
TTTTCTCGAAGAATCGTACCCTCGTATTTTTCTCCATGTCAAGTGACATTATTGCACATAATCTTTCCTATATCCATTCACACTGTACGCCTCTCCTGTGTTTGGATGGAGGGACAGGACAGGATGGGATGGGACGAGATGATCCCACTTTTTTATGGAATATGCCATTTTGATGCCGTCCCTATCCCATGTCTCTCCAACCAAACACCTGTAAAATTGGGATCATCTCGTCCCATCCCATCCTGTCCTGTCCCTCCATCCAAACACAGGAGAGGCGTACAGTGTGAATGGATATAGGAAAGATTATGTGCAATAATGTCACTTGACATGGAGAAAAATACAAGGGTACGATTCTCGAGAAAACTTCATGGGGACGCTTACCTTCGTAGAGCTAACGGTTTCTTCATCCATGGTGCCTACTGATACTGAAACTTTTGATAATACGTGATGCGAGAGATGGCCTGAAACGTAGTAACAAGGAACATTCAGACCGACAGAATGCCTGAATGACATTCAGACTGACAGAAGCCACGGAACACAACACCTGCTCTTTCTTTTTCTTTTTTTTTCTGGAACGAACACAACACCTGCTCTCGCAAAAGGTTTCAGACCAGGGATCACGAGGAGCAGCAGCCAATGCTTTTGCTAGACCAAGAATTGAAGGAATTCATCCAGTTGCAAAGAAGGCTGCGATGGATGCGGATGAACTGCAGAGAGGTAGTGAATAGTTAGCGCCAGCTTCTAATCGCAATTAGCGAGGCATATATATGCGGTTACTCCGAGCATCTAATGCAATGTCCGGGTAATTTCACCCAAAGAGACCTTGACACCTTGTCATGCAGCGTTTCCTCACCCGGTTGGTCCATTCATGCCGATTGCGCGTTCCATCCTCCCGGCCCCGTCCAAGACGGCCTCGGAACCCAGGTCAATGCGGCAATGCAGCCTCAAGCATGGAAAAGCACGAGAGCGGATGCCACCGGCGGCACCTGAATAAATTACCTCTACGAGATGAGACGACGACGGCGATGGAGCCGCTGTTCGCAGAACATTCAGAGAAGACAATCAATCCTGACAATCCATTGCCGAGAAATGTCCTATAGCTGTTCGGGGAAATCGCATTGACCACCGGTCGAGCCGGGTCTGTCGGGTTGGGTTATATGTAAGGGGAGGAACGGAGACCAGAAAGGCGCGGGAATTCGGGGAAACACGTGCTTCATGCCCGGGCGCCCGGCCGTCGTCTTCCCCACCTGCTACCCTGAGCGGCTTGGCTGAGCGCCTGCCGTTCTTCCGGGAAGAGAGCGACGGGAGCAGGTGTTGTGGGCTTGATTTGTATCCACCCAATTGTTCTCTCGGCCTGCCCTCCTGAGAACGCCTCTATGTCCAGCAATAATGGCCCAAAGTCCGGCCCAGAAAAGAATCAG
Organism: Setaria italica; assembly: GCF_000263155.2. Lineage (NCBI taxonomy): Eukaryota > Viridiplantae > Streptophyta > Magnoliopsida > Poales > Poaceae > Setaria > Setaria italica. The sequence continues at coordinate 24,174,042 of NC_028456.1, forward strand.
ATCCAAAGGATCATCACTGCGCAAAGCGTTGTCCTCCCCCCCTCCCCCTCTCCTCCACCTGCCCGGCACCTCCCTGTCCTCCATCAGCGAGCCACTCAGATCTGCCGTTCCCGACCAGAGCCAGCGAGGCGAAGGCGCGAGGCGGGGACGCCAGCCATCTGCCATGGAGCCCGGGCTGAGCATCGAGTCCGGCTCCGCCATCCGCGTCGCGGTGCTCCCCGTGGGCGGCACGATCCCGCCGCCGCGCCTGCGCGAGTACATGGCGCTGGTGTCGCGCCACGCGCGCGTCGACCTCGCCTCGCTCCGCACCTACTACGCGGAGCACCAGAAGAGCCCCTTCGCGCACCAGCCCTGGGAGACCGGGTGCCTCCGCCTCAAGTTCGTGCTCGGCGGGTGCGTGCCTTCCCCCTGGGAGGACTTCCAGTCCTCGCGCAAGGTGCTCGCCGTGATCGGCATCTGCCACCTGCCGTCCTCGCCCGACCTCGACCGCGTCGCGGCCGACTTCGTCGACACGGCGCGGTCGTACTCGTCAGCGCTCGCCAACCGCTGCTTCGCCTTCTGCCCCACGGACGAGCAGGTACGTGCCTGCTGCTATCACGGCGTATCCTCCGAAGTCTTAGGAATCCCCGGCTCGGTATCCGTGGATCTCACCTTGGTGATCTACACTGCGCGTGTGTGTGATGATCATTGGTTTCGTGCATGCTCATTTGCTCCACTAAGTGTTCCGAATGGCAATGGCATGCTTCCAAGTATTCTGAATACTTGGATATGAGATCCGTGTGATCCCATTTGACCCTTGATCCGACAATCCAAACTGTGCTAGTTCACTAATTCTAGCTCGAGGGCTCAAAATCCTGTTGCTGCTCGAGGGTTGGATTTTACTTTTGCTGGGTGTTTGGTTACGCATTGTGCTCACTTCACTTGCCTTGCATTGTGCTAGTATCTGAGGATCTAGCTTGTTCAGTACTGTGCTTATTCCCATGTCATTCTCTCTTTGTGTAAATGCAATAGAACTTGTCAAACAGTACGCCTACCTTCTCGTGTGATAGAAGGAAGGATATTATTCACCTAGGTGATAGGTTATATACTTATATATGAGGTTGCTGTTTAGCTGCCTTAGAACCATGGATCTTGGTGTACCCATGTTGTAATGCATCTACTTCTGTTGGGTTTGATCACCTGATGCTCTAATGCATTATCTGTTTGTGGTTATTTTTTTAGATGGCGGCAAAAAAGAGGGACGATATTATCATGTTCCCTCCTTCTGATCAGCAATCGCTGGAACTTCATATGGTTACAATGATCCAAGATCTTGCTGCTTCATTGTTGATGGAGTTTGAGAAGTGGGTCTTGCGTGCAGAATCTACAGGAACTATTCTAAAGACACCTTTGGATTCACAATCCAGCCTTGGCTCAGAGGAGGTTCATACTTTAGGTGTTCCAAGTATTTTGACCAGTGTATGTTGATGATGCAAATGGCCCAAGATTGTATTACTTATACAAGACAATATACTTCTGTATTTTTAGGTAATTAAGGCTAAAAAGAGAAGGCTGGGTCGCGCACAAAAGATAATAGGAGATTATTGCCTTTTGGCTGGATCACCTGTTGATGCTAATGCACATTACACCACCGCAATAGAGCTTGCAAGATTGACTGGGGATGTTTTCTGGCATGCTGGAGCCCTTGAGGGTAGTGTCTGCGCATTAGTGGTAAGCTTTCACATCAGAGTCATTCTGGTTGTTGAACTGCATTCATCTTGATAAGTGGTATATCTATACTTCGTTTGAAATGTTTCCATTTATTTATAAATCTTACATAACATAAGATTTGTGGCAACCTACCCATGACCATTTTAGGTGATTATATTGTGCTTATGAACAGGTAGATAGGATGGGCCAAAGTGATCCCGTTTTGGAGGATGAAGTGAAATATCGTTATTACACCATTATCCAGCTATACAGAAGAGCCACTTTACAAGATAATGCTCAAAGGTATTATTTCAGGGTTGCTGTTGTCTTAATTATGTTTGTGAACCCCATGCCCTTCTGTCCTATATGGCAGTTTCCTCCTTTAGGTCTGTTATATTCTACAGAACCCCATTTTATTTCTTTTGTTTTGCACATAAAAGATTGAAGTGTTTTCATCTGTTTTTGTGAGCTGCTGGTATATTGAAGAAATAATACTTCTATAACAGTTTGTTTCTTTCATTGCTGCATTTCTTTCATCTGTTTTTATGAGCTCCTTTGGTTTTGAATAGAATTCATGTTGGCTTGAAGGCTGTTATATCCTATCTTGTCCTTGAGTTCATTTTGTTTCTTCTTTGGTTTTTTGCCATCTCCATTCCCTCCTTTTCTGTTTTCTTTATTAGTACTTCTTTAACAGTGGGAATTGGAATCCAGGATAGCATGTAATACCAAGCTATTTACTTGGAAAATTTACTTAGCGCACTGACATTGTATCTGTCCTCTTTGGTGTAGAGTTTCACCTGTGAGCTTTGAGCTTGAAGCTGCCTTGAAGTTGGCAAGATACTTGTGCAGGTGAGTCTCCCATGTTCTTTGTTTCCAGTTAATCATGAATTCATGATATAACGATATGAGGTTGAGGTTGAGGTTGTGTCAAATCATACTCTATTTATGGTGAAGTCATCCACTGTCTTTATTTGTCAGGCGGGAACTTGCCAAGGAGGTGTCAGATTTGTTAATGGGAGCTGCAGATGGTGCCAAGGCTCTGATTGATGCCAGTGACCGACTCATATTATATATTGAAATCGCAAGACTTTTTGGTACACTTGGTTATAAGCGCAAGGCAGCCTTTTTTTCAAGACAAGTTGCACAATTGTACCTTCAGCAGGACAATGCATATGCTGCTATGAGTGCTATGCAGGTCCTAACCATGACTACAAATGCATACCATGTCCAAAGCCGAAAGGCTAGCAAAATAAATCACGATTCATCCAAGGTGAGATCATAATTTTTTTTTTTGCATCTGCGGCATATTGAGAATCAATTATCTTTCATAAAGATACTTAAATATTTATGGATTCATGTTTCATTTGCATTGCTTATTTTGTTAAGGAACCTCATGCTAGCAGTACTGATTCTGGAAAAGTGCACCCTCAGTCTATAGTGTCATTGTTTGAGTCGCAATGGAGTACCATTCAAATGGTCGTTCTAAGAGAGATATTGATGTCATCAATCCGTGCTGCGGATCCACTCTCATCATGGAGTGCTGCAGCTCGTCTTCTTAGATCATTTTACCCACTCATCACACCAGCTGGTCAGAGTGGCCTGGCAAGCTCACTTGCGAACTCTGCTGATAAGCTTCCAACAGGCACACGCTGTGCTGATCCATGCCTTCCTTTCATTAGGTATACTTAAGCTCATCAATATTATCTTATTGTCACGTTTGAAGCTCATGGAAAAGTTAATCTTTACTATCTTCTGTGAATTTTTTTTTCCTTATATTCTATTTTTCCAGGTTGCATTCTTTCCCTCTTCACCCTTCTCAAAGAGATATAGTAAAGCGCAACCCACATAAAAAGGAGTGGTGGACTGGTGCAGGTCCTTCAGGACCTTTCATTTATACTCCTTTCAGCAAGGCAGGAGCGTCGTCTGGGACTTCCAAGCAAGAGGTTAGTTGGATTGTGGGGGAGCCAGTTCAAGTCATGGTTGAGTTAGCAAACCCATGCAGCTTTGACCTAGTTGTTGAGAGCATCTATCTCTCGGTCCATTCTGGGAATTTCGATGCCTTTCCAGTTAGTGTTAGTCTTCCACCTAACACCTCAAAATTAGTTTTGTTATCTGGTATTCCAACACAAGTCGGACAAATTTCAATTCCTGGGTGCATTGTTCATTGCTTTGGTGTTATTACTGAACACCTATTCAAAGAGGTTGACTGCTTGCTCCTTGGAGCTGCACAAGGACTTGTCCTTTCTGATCCTTTCAGATGCTGTGGCTCTAGCAAGGTTAAGAGTGTCAACTTTCCTAGTATTTCTGTTGTTCCTCCTCTGCCATTATTAGTTGCCAATGTTGTGGGTGGAGATGGTTCCATCCTTCTTTATGAAGGAGAAATTCGTGATGTTCTGATAACACTGACAAATGCTGGAACCGTACCAGTTGAAGAAGCAAATATTGCTTTGTCAGGGAAGAATCAGGATTCTGTTATTTCAATTGCCCATAGCACATGGAAATCTGCTCTTCCTATTAAACCAGGTGGAGAAGTGACATTTGCAGTGACTCTAAGAGCCTGGCATCTTAGCTCGGCAGATTTGGAAGCTGATGGCAGTAGATCTCCCGCAAGTTCAAGGAGAATAGCAAGAGAAGGAATCAACCCATTCTTGAATATTCACTATGCTGGTAGGTTGTCGGTTTCAACTCTTTAATACACTGTCATCCTTTATGGACACTCAATGACCGAATCTGTAGTTTTCTTCATATATCTGTTACAGCTGGACATTTGCAAATTTATTAAATTTTCCTGTTGTGAACTAATGCCTCTCTAATTTCATATTTTTATTAGTATATCTGAAGCATAGATAGAAATAGTTGTTTTGGGTTTAACATTAGCTTCTCTCTCTGTTTCAATGCTATTCACATGGCTCTAATAAGCGGCAATTCTTAATCATCTCTGCTTTATGGGCTTCCTATTATTCTCTTTGTCTTGCACCTCGTCTCATTATTCTTTCATCATGGACAATTCTATTTTTTTTAGCCCATGGACATTTTGGTGTATGTGCTATTTGTTGTGATTGTTGCTTTGAAATGACCATCCTAATTATAGTTTAGTCCGTTCTTGGTAATATGATCTACTGTGCCTACTGTTAAAGCAATATTCTTATCAGCTATAGACATCAGTAATTTGTATAAGATTTCTTCTTTACAGCCTGTACATGCACATCTTGTTACATAGGCTAAAATATTTGGCATTATGTGGCTTCAAAACTAAATTTGTTTATTGCACATCAGGTCCTGCTGCTAATCCTGAGAATGGAGATATTTCTCTTCCACCTGGAAGACGCCTGGTTGTTCCATTGAATATCTGTGTTGTGCAGGGCATGCGTCTTGTAAGAGCACGCCTGTTGTCCATGGAAATACCTGCTCGATTTACTGAAGCGCATTTAAGACCTGTCAGTGGCAAACATGATATAAGCACTGGAAATGACACAGAGCATACTAATGTTAATCTATTGAAGATTGATCCTTATAATGGAAGTTGGGGCCTCCGCCTTCTGGAACTTGAGCTTTTCAATCCTACTGATGTTGTTTTTGATGTTGATGTTGCTGTACATTCGGATGACACAAATTTGGATCAAAGACTAATCTCAGAAGGCAATGCTGCTGATGCGGCTTGTCACAAAACTAGAATTGATCGCGACTACTCTGCCAGAGTTCTCATACCTCTTGAGAACTTCAAATTACCTGTTCTTGATGCTTCCTTTTTTGTTAAGGAAAGTGGTAGTGATGAACCTCTTGGATCCCGGGCTGCCGCCATAGCAGAAAGGAATGCCAAGGCAGAGCTCAACGCGTCTATCAACAATTTGATTTCAAAAATAAAAGTGAAATGGCACTCTGGGAGAAATAGCTCAGGTGAGCTGAATATTAAAGATGCTATTCAGGCGGCACTACAAGCATCTATAATGGACATACTGCTACCAGATCCCTTGACATTTAGCTTTAAGCTTGCTAAGAATGGAGCTGTTACCAATGTTGATTCTTCAAAGGATCCAATATCTGCTCATGAAATGACCCATATGGAAGTTCAGATTCGCAACAACACGAAGGAAATTATTCGAATGAACCTTAGCATTTCATGCAAAGATGTTGCAGGGGAGAATTGCTTCGATGAAAATAGTGCAACTGTCCTCTGGGCTGGTGAGTTATCTTTATGTTTTCATGCATGGTTTCAATTTTAGTTTATTGAGGCAGCAAACAATCCGTGTTAACTAGTAATGCAGAATGATGAAAGATATTTACATTAGGGGCACTTGGTTAGGCAATTTGTACTTTTAGAGCCCCTTCATTTCCTCACCAGAGTTATACTGATCGTTTTGGACAAAATATTTTTGATTCTATGGTGTTTTCAAGCTGAGATTTATTCATCAAAGCATTACCCAGTGTCCTTGTTACACTGCTCTGACGTGTTCTTTTTCCTGTGCAGGTGTTCTTAGTGATATACACCTGGAGGTTCTACCATTGCAAGAGGTAGTACATCCTTTTTCCGTGTACTTCCTTGTACCAGGTGACTACTCGCTGCAAGCTTCTTCCGTTATCATTGATGCCACAGACGTTCTTCGTGCTCGTGCCAAGGCAGAGTCACCAGATGAACCTATACTATGCCGTGGATCCCCATTCCATATCCGGGTAGTTGGTACAGCATAGGCAGTTCTTCAGAGTTAGTTTAGAGACCTCATTTTGTACCGTGACATTTGTAGGTGTGAAAAATCTTATACAAGAGGGTTCCCTTCCCCACATGTGATTTGTTTGTTAGCCTCTTTGAAGGCTTCCTTGTAACACAATCATGTCGTGTACAGTGTACGAGCATAGTGAATTTCAGGCACGGGAATTGCATGTTGATAATTCCAGAATCTTTGATTCTTAATCTGAATGTCGACTCATAACTTGCTATTTACACGTTTGTTTCCATCCAGTCTATTCTTGCCAACACAACTAGGGAGAATGATGGGGTTTCAATTCTAGTACTGCCTAATGGCTATACGGCATTCCAGTCGTGCCGCCACACCTAATGCTCCTCGGTAAGTCGCAAACGAGCAGTGATCTTGGGTGAAGTCGCAAACGTGCCGCCACACCTAATGCTCCACGTTAAGTCGCAAACAGGATTTATTGCAATCACATGATGCGGGCAGTGCGACCCCCAACGAAGCCGATACGGGCCACAAGCCCACAATGGATGCAAACATTCCAAACAAATGACACCTAGAAAAGCATTCTCAGGACCATATGACTGAAATCGTAGGGAACTAAGCAATCACATACACACAGGGTCCCGAATTTTTCAAGATTTCAAGCTCTGGAAGTGATTCAAGTCAAATTCCTAGTACACAATTGATATGGAGAAAAAAAAAAGGCTAGGCAGCATCAAAATGTTATGACAAGCTTTTCCGGGCCCTCGACGGTTTACTCATCATGTCTTAAGCGGCAGTGAAAGCCTTCTTCACTGCTCCACTCTTTGAACCTGCCGGGATCACTTTGAGCACATTGAACCTCACGGTCTTTGATAGTGGCCTGAAATTAGAACAATGCAACTTACAGATTACGCCAAAGTGCCAAAAGAGCCATGATAGATATTTCATGTCAAACTAATGGATTACATTGAGCATAAACAAGACCAATTCATTTTCAGAAATCACATCATCCAGGTACCAAAGTATAAAGCTCATCACCAGAAAAGATAAAAATGTTTTACCTGCACTGGCCAATGATGACATGATCCCCTTCCTTCACACGGAAGCATGGTGAAATGTGCGCAGGGATGTTGGAGTGTCTCTTCTCATACCTACGCAGAACACCAAACAAAAGTTCATTTAGCAAAACAATCAACGTGACACAATTCAGCAACTTCAGGCACAACAAAATTAACTTGCCTCTGGTACTTCTTGACAAAGTGAAGATAATTCCTACGAACAATGATGGTCCTGTTCATCTTAGCACTATGGCATGTTCCAGCAATGATGCGACCCCTGATAGACACAGTGCCAGTGAATGGGCATTTCTTATCAATGTAGGTTCCTGCACCAAGAAGCATATAAAGGACAAGTAAATGAAAATTGGTTCAACAGAGTAAATCTAAAGCCAAGCACCTAAAACAATCTAAAAGGGTACCAGAACTTTCTGGAAACAAAACTAATATCGCTTCATTACTATAGTAGTATAGTATGAAAATGGTGGCAGTCTCAGCTACTTAGACACAGATGCATCATTTAAAATCAGTACAACTTGCATATACCAACAGATGATTCATACATTACAACGGACCAAGGACCTATGATAATAATTCATGTTAATCATGATCTATAATAGTTCTAATGTGGGTGTGACTAGCATCAGATATCCAAGGAAGAATTAACCAGCATAAGCTACCAAGTCCCAAGCAACAGGCAGCCACTGTGAATGTTTAAGAGAAACAAGCTTCCCTTTTTGCCATTGTCACCACAAGAGCTATAGACTAAGATTACCATTTAGCAATCGTAATAGCTATACAGCAAGGTTTTGGAGCTTCAAAGCCTAAACCTACATTTTTTTCCTTAAAACCTTATGACTAAGATTTTGGATAACAATAACCTATGCTGGCAAAAAAATAAAAACAGGACATCTCAACAAGCATAGAAATCATGCTATGCATTCTAAGGGGCATATACAAGTAGAAGCAGCACAATCTAGCAAACTGGTGAAACACTAACCTAACACATAGCAAGTAGTTATGTCAAGCAGATTTATACAACTTATCAAGCAAACGAAAACACCAGCAAAATGATTGAGCAAGAAAAGAATGCAGACCTTCAATGGCTTCCCTGGGAGTCTTGAACCCAAGGCCGATGTTCTTCCAGAATCTGTTCCCTCCCTTGCCAGGCTTGTTCCCCTTGGCGGCCTTCTTGGAACTGAATTCGAAAACAACTCATGAGACTCACATTAAAATATGAATGGAACAAAGGCACGTCAGACATAAGCGCTTAAATATTACCAGAGAAACACCTTGGGCTGCTTCAAGAAAGCCTTCTCCGTCTGCAGAGAAAACAAAGAGAAGATGTTTAACATCGACAGTAATCAAATGCATCAAATCATATGCACAGCTACGCCACAATTAGCAGGGACATCAAATTTTGGAGCTTAAACAATGTCGGAATAGTGCAGTGCAGATTCATGAGATCCACACTACGCCGCAAAATCACAGCTCTTCACAACCTAACCACCCAATCTCCGAAGGCTAAAATCTAACTTGCTACAGCGCTAGGAAGCATCCACATGGAGCCACAAGGCAACGCGTGATACACGTACACTACCACCCAATGTACACGAGATCCGCCACAATCAAAGCTGGCGCAGCGCCGTAGTGGTTGAAACAAGTGGTTCCCAAGGCGTCTCACCTGCTCCGCCATGGTCGCCGCGCGAAGGAGGAGGCGCCGATGCCCGGTGTAGAGGAACGCGCTGACCTCAAGCGGCGGCGGCGGCGGCGGCGGGAGCTGTGGAGACGAAGAAATGCCCGAGGCTTAAAACCCTAACCTCTTCTGTGCTTAAATGAATGGCGGGGTCGGAGGTGGGCTGGACCTAGTGGGCTTCATGAACGCAGCCCTAGTGTCAAATAGTATTTGGGCCGTGATGGGCTGGCCTCCAGAGAAGAGGCTCGATGGGCCTTGCTTTCTAGTCCGTTCTTGGCTGGGCCTCACAGCAGCAAGTAAGTCCACTGTCCATGTGACGTGACTTGATCACTTGATTCTGGGCACCCGCAACAATATACAGAGCATGCTCTCTATGATGCAATCCACGTCACCTGTGGAGAGCATAATAGACTAATCTTCAAATAGTTTAGTTGGACTAAACTTTAGTTTCTGTTAGTTGGCTTGTTTAGTTACATGGACTAGAGTTCATTAGTGCAGTTGAAAAAAACTCTTTTACCCTGCTACCCACCGCCTAGTTCCACGAGAATGAACTGCAAAGATGGATTGCAACAGCACAGTGAGCACCAGGCTCTTTCCCTTAGATGCCCCCGGCGCCGATGCAGGCTCTTCCTGCCTTCTTCTCTGTCCCCAGAAGCTCTTCCTGCATCAAGCAAGCGTGAGCCCGTGACGGAAGCTCTTTCTCGCGATGGCAGCGGTGGCAGTAGCGGCCCTAGTCCCCTGCCTTCTCCTCATCCCTCCCTTTCCTCTCCTTCTTCCTCTCCCTCTCCTTCTCCTTCTCTTCCTGTTTCTTCCTTCTAGATCTCGATCTGCGACTTCAATGGCGCGAGGGCATGGGAGCGCAACAATGTGCAGCCTAGGCATCCGTTGCCTTCGGTGCGTCCCTCTGGCCGGCCCCAGCGCGGCGGCAGGCGGACTTGGGTGGCCGGCCCTAGTGCGGCGCTGGGCCGCCACGGGTGACTTGCCTAGCGGCCCGCTGCGACGGCGCTGTGCGGCTTCGAGTGGCTGCTGCCGTCAGTGCACGGCCCTGGCCGACAGCGGGGGCAGCGGGCGGCGGGACGGGGCCGGCGGCGACGGCGGCGGGGGCCGGGTGTGAGGGATGCTGGCGGTGGGCAGGAGGGCGGCGGGGGCTGGGCAGGAGGCGACGGGATGGAGTCGTGTGGGAGGACGAGCAATTAATGAGAGGGGTAGGGGTGTCTCCAACACCCTTTAATCCAATTTAGTGGACTATAGGACTAAAGCTTTTACTCCAAACTTTAGTCCACCTTTTTGGGTGTTTGGGGACTAAAAGTGCCTAAAAACAGTGGACTAAAGTTTAGTCCATAGGAACCAAATAGGGCCTTAGCTACAAGCGCATGCTCCAAAACTTTGCGGGCCCCGCATGGTAATGCTTTCTAATTACAGCTCTCTCTCTCTCTCCTGTCTTCCATCCACATCCTCCCGTCCAGGCCGCCACGCCCTACCCTCGACCAGCACCCGCCAATCCTCCCCCGCACCCGCGTTGGCCGCGACCCCTCACCTCCGCCAGCATCGCCGGCCCCGTCTCGCTCGGCCACGCCGATTCCGCACCGCTAGCTGCGCTCTGCTCGCCCGCGGCGGAGCTGAGGCCCATCTGCGGCCTTGCGCGCGCGCCGCCGGCCCCATCGGTTGTGGTCGTGCCGATTCCGTGCCGCCAGCCAAGCTTCGCCTCCTGCACCGGCATCGAGGCCCTCATGCGGCCCCGCGCGCTGCCAGCGCCGTCTTGCCTGGCCACGGCTGCGCCGAAGGCCGCCCACGACGAATGTCACCACCCCATTCGCGTCCTTGAGTGTTGCCGACCTTGCCACCTGTCCGACTCCGTCGGAGGTTGCCCACGCCAGGCCCCCCGCCTCGCCATTGTGGCCTGACTCCAGCTGCTCCACCTGTATGCCGGAGGCCGCCCGAGGCAAAGGAAGAAAGAGAGAAGAATTGATGAGCACATGGTAGGCCCACTTAGCATGGGGTGCGTGCTACCGGCTGTTGCTAGCTCTGGCAACGCTTTTCTCTCTGTCTCCTCATCTCTCTCTCTCTCTCAAGAAACTGGGGAATCAGTATGCACAAAAGGCTCAATACAACTCGGATTGCGAATAGCTAGATGAGCTAACTCATGCATGACTTTATTCTGTTTTCTACTAGTATTGACGAATCTCACGCTGGGTAGAACCTCAGCATCCTGGAGAGTGTCACAGATTATGGATGCCACCAACGACCTGTCTATGCCTCCAGCTTTAAGCTTCTCCACAACTCTTGAGCAGTCACACTCCAAGATCGCCTCTCGAGCGACCGACCATCCTGATTCCCTCTAGGCAAGCCTATGCCTCCGCCTCCTCTGCGTCTCTACAAAACCTTAGAAGGCGCCAGGAAGCCAAGAGTGGCTGGCTCGAATTATTTCTGATAATAACTCCCATAGCCGCCCCTCCCATTTCCTTGATGAAGGCTCCATCAACATTTACCTTCAAGGTCTCTCTCGGCGGCGGTACCCATCTTCCATCAGCGGTCGGTTTCTCCACGACAGGATGGGCATTCCTTCCTTGGTCCAGCTTCTTCTTCCCGCATGTATCACCTCCCACTTGCTGATATTTGATCTGGAACAATACCTCTATGTAGCATGTCAGGAAGACTGAGCTGGTGATAGAGATCTGCTCCCTGGCTTGCAATACCCTATTCCTGACATTCCAACACCTCCATATTAATATAAGAAAATTTGAATTAGAAACAACATCATACCTATCCAATATGGCAAGTAGCCATTCAGGTCCTGTTTCCGCTAGCAAGCCACCTGCTTCCTAAGCTCGTACCTAAGGGCATGTGCGTGTGGGCAAGTGATGAACGCATGAAAAATATTCTACATTTGGTGACCACACAACTCACAGCTACACTCCTGGTCGAGATGCCTATACTTCTTGTTCTGTCTCATTGGCAGCCCATTATTGACCACCTTCCAAGCAAAAACTCTAACATTTGGTGGAACTCCAGCACTCCACATTCTTTTCCACAGAGCTCGCTCTCCTTCTATACTAGAGCTGGAGCTGGTGGCACCCATCTCATATTTTTCACGCATCGCCAGTTTGTATGCACTCCTAACTGAGAACATGCCTATCTTCTCAAAGTTCCATGCAATCCAGTCTGCAGATGGAGTGGATGGAAGCTTAATCTTCAAGATCTCATCAGCATCATAGGGATAGAAAAACCTTCTAATAGTAGCTTCATCCCATATATTGGATGTCTAGTCAATGAGATGGGAAACCCGTCTCAACCTGCACGTCCTCACACTCCCGATGGGCTTCATACCATACGGTTTGGGTATCCAATTATCACGCCATATACAAATGGAACTATTATCACCAACCCGTCAAATTACACCCTTCTTGAGCAATTCCAGCCCATACTCAATGGCCCTCCATGTCCGTGAAGCTTCCCCAGCTATCACAGTGTCCAAAAGGTTACATCTAGGGAAATATTTTGCCTTTAGGATGCAAGCACACAGGCTGTCAGGGAAGATTAGTAGGCGCCAAGCTTGTTTAGCAAGAAGAGCCTGATTAAAAAAATCAAATCCTTAAAATCCATTCCTCCAAAATCTTTGGGTATTAGAATGGTCATCCATGGAACCCATTGCAATTTTCGTCTGCCCCTCTCTGATCCCACCAGTAAGCATCGACAGCTTTCATTAGATCCTCACATAGGCCATCGGTAAGCTTGAAAACGCTCATGATATACTTCAGGAGCGCTTATGCTACCGATTTAATTAGGATCTCTTTCCCAGCTGCCGATAACTCCTTTTCGTTATAAGCAGGCATGCTCTTTGCAAACCTCACCTCGAGTGGCTGAAAAGTTCCTCTTTTCATGCGCCCCTAAGGTGTAGGTAGGCTCAAGTACTTCTCCTCAAAATCCAATCTCACCACCCCCAGAATGCTTCGGACCAGCTGGACAACATCCCCCTCCCTTCCTTCTCGCATGAGCAAAGAACATTTATTGGGGCTTAACAACTATCCTGTGTTCCTCTGAAAAATAGTTAAAGCATCTTTAACTAGGCATGCATGTTCAGCAGTAGCGCGGAAGAAGAGCATACCGTCGTCGGCGAACAAGTAAGAGATGCTCGGCGCGCGCCTACAAACTTTGGTTCCCTCAAGCTGTCCCATTCCTTCATAGTGTTTTAGCAGGACAGAGAGGCCATCAGCAACTAAAAGAAAGAGGTAGGGCGAAAGTGGATCACCTTGACATAGACCATGAGATGGGGTAAAGGGCGCCAACGGAGCCCCATTGAAGCGAACTGAGTAGCGAACAGTAGACACACATGTCATGATCCACTGCACCCACTGACTTTGAAAGCCTAGTTTCACCAACAAATTATTTAGGTAACCCCAACCAACATAGTCATACGCTTTTGACACATCCAAATTATATGCACAAAACTCCTCCTTATCACCAGAACCCTTCTAGATTGCATGTATGCACTCGAACGCAATAATAGCGTTGTCTGTAATCATACGGCCAAGCACAAAAGCACTTTGTTCTGACGAGATAAGTTCTCCCAAAAACGGCCTCAACCTGTTCACCAAGCACTTGAACATGACTTTGTAAATAACATTGCATAAGCTAATGGGTCGGAAATCCTTTAGCTCTTCTGGGTTATTTCCTTTGGGGATTAGCACTATAGCCGTGTTATTTATACCCGGTGGTCTAATCCCATCCACAAAAAACTTCTTACAACCCCAATCACATCTTCCCGCAATATGTCCCAATACCTCTTGAAAAAATGCGTCGGGAATCCATCCGGCCCTGGAGCCTTCAGGGACCCCATCTGGAAAAGAGCATCCGATATTTCATGATCTATGAATTCTTTGCATAGCTGCTGATTCATTACCTCTGAAACCTTGGGTTCAGTTAGGTCCAGTAGCTCGTGTGGTATAACATCCGGATCTGCTTCATACAACCTCATGAAAAAATTAGCCGTCAATTGCTTAAGGCCATGCGGATTATCACACCAATTGCCTGCCAAATCTTTCAGCTTCTTTATATGATTCTTACGAGCCCGTCAAACTGCTTGCCGATGGAAATAACTCGTATTACTATCTCCCTCTTTTGACCATGCAATACGCGATCGCTACAGCCACATCATTTCCTCCCGGTATAGCAGCTCGCCCATACGGTCAGTAATAATACGAACATCGTTCCTCCCGGTTGATAGATTGCCCTTTAATTCCTCAAGCTTTGCACGCAGGGACTCCAACTCCACTACCACTGATCCAAAGTTTTGCTTACCCCAGGATCGCAGAGCACATAGCACACAACGTAAAGCAGTAGCCACTCCCCCTAGGCCCTCCCTACTCGGCGCCGTGCACCAGGCCTCTTTAATTTTGTGCGCTAGAGACTCCAAGAGTTTCCACATAATCTCATGTCAGAAAACCCGTGGCTTGTGCTGTTTCCAGCTCTCCTTTCTTATCTCCAGCAGCAAGGGACAATGGTCAGAGCATGACGACACCAGATGGTACAGCGTAGCATCTGCAAAAAAATCTCGCCAATTAGTATCAGCACTAGCTCTATCTATACAAACCTTCACATTTGCTGCCCCCTCCCTTCCATTATCATACGTGAAAGGCAGACCCACAAAACCCAAATCCACTAGACCGCAATCATTTAAAGCATCCCTAAACAAAACCATCAGCTCTCCGGCCTTTCACAAACAGAAAAGTGTACAAAACCCCACATCGCCTCATAAAAGTCACCCATAACCAGCCAAGGCAAATCTGAGACTGAGCGCAAGCGTCTTGGGCAATCCCACATGCGATGCCTATTCTCCGTTCTAGGCTCCCTATACACAAATGTTACCCTGAACCAGGGCACATGCAAGCTAGCATGAACCCAAACATCGATGTAGTGAAAGTTTTTCTCCATTAATTTAACCTCAACAGACTCATGCCAAAACAGAACTAGACCTCCACTCCTACCATCACTATCAACCGCGATACAATTCTCAAGACCTAATCTCCACCTCAAATTTGCTACCCTATTTTCTAAATTACGAGTTTCACAAAGAAAAACTAAACTCAGGCTTTTAGCTCTAACCAGAGCCGATAGCTCTTGAACTATCCGAGAGAGCTTGGTCCCTCAGTAGTTCCAGCACAAGACATTCATTGCCTTTGGTGGGGCTCGCCCTGAGCACCCACCAGGTTTCCTGTAGCCTCCTCCCCTCCTTTGTATCCACTACTTCCTTCATTCTTGTTCCTGCCCACATCAACCGACGGCACATGCAGGCCACTACTTCAATCGTTCTTGTTCCTGCCCACATCAATCGATGGCACATGCAAGCCATCTGGGCACACTCCACCATGCTGCATCTCCTGCAAGGACTTGGCAATCACATCCGGCTTCAGCGCGCTCCTGTGCTTCCATGGCTTATTGATATCTTTGGACACGCCAGGGCTCCTAGCTGGTGATTTGCGGTCCAGTGCACCCCCCGGCCTTGGCCTTGGCCCGTAGCAACCTGTTATGTAGGCTTAGCGGTGTAGCTGACGACTTATTCATCATTTGCTCTTCTTGGATAGATAGGTAACCATCACTCGAACCATCATAAGAGATGATGCCATAAACTCTTTCCATAAAACCCAACATAGCATGATGGTTACACCCTGCCGTTACTGATGGGCCAGAGTTGATATATGGATCAGCCGTATCCACCGCCATCTTCTGGACACCATCTGCTAGGTAATCCGCAACCTCTGGGGTAACAGCAAATTTTGTGTTTGAGCTTTCCTCCACCCGCCCTTCTACCATCATGCCGCCAGCCTCCTTTTCCTCCCTCTTCTGTTGCCTTCCTGAGCGCTGTTGCACTCTCCCGCGGCGCCCATCATTTAGCGAAGAGGAGCTGGAGTAGGAAATAACTTTATCCTTCTGCGCACCACTAAAATTGAGACCTCTCTTCGCAAGTGGCACCGTCACTTGGAAGGAGAGTGTCCTTGCAGCCTCCCTCTTGAATGGCGAAGCTCGCAGCTCTATACCAAAATTTGGCTCACCTTCATAGAGTTCCTCATTTGGGTATTCACGTTCTGCATGGCCAATACAGCCACAACAAAAACAGAAGTAGGGAACATACTCATACTTCAACATAAACTCCATCAAGCCTCTCCCTCTAACTCGGATCTGCACACTACTCTTAAGAGCATCAGCTAGCACAAAATCGACCTTCACCCTTTTGAAATCCTTGACAGCTTCTCCCACCTCTAAAACTTTCCCCACTTTTGCTCCCAGGGCATTGACCAAACCTGTGGTCATCATCCCCACAAGTATATCGTGTATGCGGATCCATAGAGGTATGGATTCAATGTTGACCTCAGATAATCTAGACAACCCATCATAACGGACCACAATCAAAACATCCTCCTTAAAATTCCATGGACCTCCTTGGAGAACATAGTTGAGCGAGCTCTCCGATGTAAACTCCAGTAGGAATATGTTGTCACCAAGAACTCTAGAGCTCATATCACCCCACACATTGCTCAACTCTGCAAACATGATCTTTGATTTGGCAACGCGGTTAGAATAGTATCTCGCCACTGCAAACCACTTCTTTTTCACCCCTCCTGCAGGTTCCTCTTCCTCGAAGTCATATTCAAATTCTCCTTCCTCCAGGTCTTCCCCTGCTGGCTCACCATGGACTATCAGCCTCCTATCCAAGTTTACCTCCTCCTAGGTCACGACATCTGCACCATCTACTCCCTGGCGCTGAACCTCCAAGCTGCCTAAATCGATCGTGGTATCCCCAACTACATCCAGCTTCTTCTCCGACCGCTACTGACGTGAACCCATCTCCTTCTTAGTCGATGGCACCGATGACCAGGACACACCCCAACCCACACAGATCACCGAACTTTGGCTTCATGTGGGCAACCTCCTCACCGGAGATCCCTTATCACCCCCACCGCAGATCGTAGATCGAAGATAGGAAGGGAGCCAATAGGCATCATGGCGGCAAGAAGACCAAAGGTGTCCCTAGCTGCTTCCCGAGTATAGGAATACCTCTTATGAAGCTGATACGTAAAGGGACAGGAGACCTCCCTATCACCGTACGATCGATTTGAATCTTCTGTATCCCGGATGGACTTGGAAAGAGGCCACCATAAATGATGATTATCGCCATCCTTCTAGATTGAAAACACGGCCGAGTCTGTGACTGAACTCGCCGTACCATGACAAGCGCTAGGAGCGCCCAACGAACCACCCGCCGCACTGCATGTACCAACACACGTGGTGGCGCAGAAATCAGAGAGCATTCTCATCATCGGGATCAGACACACAAGCCTTGCCATCTCCATTACCCCTCTTTGACAGACGAGGAACGACGGTGGCCTACAGAGCAGGGCCGCGACGGCGGCAGTCAGGTCGCCGCTACGTCACCAATTGCCCTTTCCGTCATTTTCGGATCGATGGTTCATCAGTCATGCATTCCTCATTTCTCTTTCGAAGCTTATAGAGAGCCTAAGGACTTGTTTGCCTAAAATGGCTCCGACTCTGGCTCCTTTGGTGGAGCGGCTTGTTTGGTGGAGTTGAAGCCGTTTTAAAAAATATTTGGCAAAACGGTTTCTCTTGTTTTTCATGGATGCATGATATATGTCAATTTTATAACGTGGTTTTGTATAAAATAAAGAAGGTTTATAAATATGATTAAGTATTAGGTCAATAATCCTTCTCTTTTTCCTTTTTTTATTTTTTCTCCATTCTTTATTTTTTCCCTTCACCTCCTTTTCTCCTTTTTCTTTTTTTCTCATTACTTGTATCCTCCTCCCAATCTTTTCACGCCGCTCATTCTTATCTCTCCACGCCACTGGTCCAAGCCACTAGCTTTGCTCCCTCGCCGTGTCGCTCCTGGCCACAAGTGCGCTGCTACGGTGGTGCCCTGCCTCCACCGATGGCCAAGCACCGCCCGAGCGCTGCTGCTGCTCTCCATCTGCATGAGGGATTTGCTACTGTGAGGCGGGGCCGGCCGCCTAGGCTGGGCCACGCGCCCGCGTCGATGCTAGCCGGGGCTGGAATAGAGCTGGAGGACGAGCTTCGACAAGCCGTCGGTGGTCCTCCTAGCCAGCAGGCGGCTGTTGCACGCTGACGGTAAGAGAGAGGAGCCACGATGGCATTTTCGCTATAATAATCATGAATTTGATGGGCAATTTTGTACTTATGACTGAGGGGATAGGGAGGAGCCGGAGAGAGCTGCCTTTTTTGCTCCAGCTCCCCAGTTCAATTTTAGCTCGAGCTACTGGTAGCTTCAACAATGAAGGAGGTGTTTGGGAGACAGGGGCTAAACTTTAACCCTGCCACATCGGATGTTCGGATGCTAATTAGGAGGACTAAACATGAGCTAATTATAAAATTAATAGCAAAAACCCTAGGCTAAATCGCGAGACGAATCTATTAAGCCTAATTAATTCATCATTAGCGAATGGTTACTGTAGCACCACATTGTCAAATCATGGACTAATTAGGCTTAATAGATTCGTCTCGCGATTTAGCCTAGAGGTTGTGCAATTAGTTTTGTAATTAGCCTATGTTTAATACTCCTAATTAGTGTCCAAACATCCGATGTGACAGGGGCTAAAGTTTAACCCTTGTCTACTAAACACCCCCGAAGCCGTTTTGTGTAAGAACGTTTGGCAGAATAGAAGGTAAAGTTGGAGCTCTACCAAAGAGGGTCTAAGGTCCTGTTTGGATACAAACTCCTAAAGATTAGTAGTGTACTTTAGGACTATACTTTAGTACCCTCTAGTCCTAAAGTTTAGTATAGGGTTGTTTGGATGGACTACTAATCTTTAGGATGTTAGAGGGAAAATGTCATTTTTACCCCCCAATTACTCCTCTAAACTACCCCTGCACTGTTCACACCATTAATGCATGCGAGGGCAACATGGGTAAAGGGGGACTTGGGAACCACTTTTAGGAGAAATAGGATCCATCAGTACCCTTGGCCCTCCTAATGAAAATGACCATCCTAAAGTTTAGGACTGCACTTTTAGAACCCATATTTGGATGCACACATCCTAAAAGTATCCTAAAAGTGGACTCCTAATCTTTAGGAGGGTGTATCAAACAGGACCTAAAACTGCACCAATTGCGGGTGCCCTAACACACTAACAGCCTATATAGGTGGCCCCAGCCTAACGTTGGTGGTGACGAGCCCGGATGTGGATTCAAAGCGACTAGACAGATCGGTGCCTGCCCATGACATTGCTTATGCTGTTAGTCTAAGGTATCTGTGTATAATTGTGGAAGGAATATATGTACATAGGAATAACTGGAATAGAAAGGAACATTGCAGTGAACAATGTAATGAACTCTGAATGATCAAGATATCTTGTATCCAGCAATTTATTTTGTCTAGGCGTTGTAATTAATCTTGAATCCCCAGCAAAGGAATGAATCTTGGTCCCATGGGTATCCAGGATTACAAAGTCGACAGTGACTTTGTTTTTCCCTCATCTGCACGTAATGCGTGTAGCAACTGTACCGAACACCAGAAAGCATCACATAAGGCTTCTTAAGATCTCAAATTGCATCATCACTTCATCAATGATTCAATCGGTAAACTACTATATGAGTTATGCATCAGGCCAGCAGCACACTGTGATGTAGTTGCTTTCTGAGTCACTCGATAGCCTCATCTCTATTTTTTTTCTCCCAAAAAATGGTCATGGTAACATTTGTCAAGCGTCGCAAGTGCCAGATTGTACCTTAGACTGCAGCAAAAGAAAAAAAACACGCAGGACATGCGTTGCCCATCTTTTGTCAAACAGGTTCTGAGCGTCTCAACGCCGTCAGCAGCATAAGCGGGCGGCAGCGGCCGAGGAGCGCTTCAGGCCAGCCTTGCCCAGCTCACGGGCCCTGTGCGGCGACCGGCGAGCGCCCCGCCCGTCGGCCACTGTGCGCCAGCGTACTGTCACCGCTCATCCACTCCGGGCTCCGTGCTCCTCCCTGGATGGCCACTGGTCAGCATACAGCCACAGCACTCATCCTTCTTGGCGGCGCGCATCGAGGCGGCTACGCCTCTCGTTGCCCTCGCGGACGAAGATAGGGAGCGGGGTTCGCCGCGTGTCTTGTTGATGAAGCTGCCGGAGGCGGGGGAGCTGTGGGGTTGGCGAGAATGATGTTCGATGGTTCCAGACAATTCGTGACCTATACCCATACTCCTTCCGCCCAGTATAAGTGCATTTTTAGGATTTGAGTAGCACATTTAGTATTGATAGGAAAAGACTATAATACCCCTATTCAAAGGTAAAAGACATCTCGAGAAGTAGCTGTATAATTACAGAAGCTGGTACTACCGGCAAGGCGCGCAGTGTGGAATTTTTCCAGGAGGAGGATGGAGAAAGGCTTGCTCGTGTGCTTTAGATTTTTTTAACAAATGGGCTCACGTACGGGGGTGAACGGCAAGCTTAGCTGGAACACTGGGATTTTTTTTTTGTGTACTGATGCTCCCGTACCAGCTATTGTTGCGGTTCTTTTAGGACGTTTTTTGAATCTTACAAGTGCAGTTAAACTGGACGGAGGGAGTACCGAACAACCAGAACTCTTTCAAAACAGGTCCCACTGTCAGTGGTAATGCTACAGTACTACCTGTCCTAGAATTGCATCAATCCTATGAATTTTAGGCCCCTTTGCCATCGCTTTGCTTCGGCTTCGCGCTACAGTAACGCGAAATATTTAGCACTGTACGTTCTTGTAGCACAAAGCCGGAACAGATACCAAAATCTCAAAATAAACCGGGAACCGCAATATTTAGCATTGTACGTTCCTGTAGCACAAAGCTAGAACGGATACCAAAGCCTCAAAATGAACCGAGAAGGAGGTGAAGCCCAAAAAAGTGGCTCCCCACGGCTCCGGCTCCGCCTGCTACAGTGCTACTGCAGTTGCAAAGCCGAAGCCCCCCTAAGCCAAACCAAACGAGCCCTTAGCCCCCTTTAGTAGGGCTTCTCAACCGGCTTCACCACCGGCTTCTTGAGAAGCTCTACCAAAGGGGCATCCAGAAAAAAGCTTCATCGAAGAAGCTCCGGATTTTGCGGTGACTAGAGCCGATTAAGGGAGCAGGAGCCAAAAAAATTGGCTCCCCGCAGCTCCATCCCGTTCGCTGGGCCACTCTTCCAAATTGCCTAGGGAGATGGGCGAGGTGGCTGGCGGCGCGGGTGAGCCGGGCCCTGAGGTGGCTGGCGGCGCAGGCGAAGTGGGTGCGGTGGTCGGCGGCGGCAGATGCTAGGTGGGGGCAGAGGTTGACGGCGAAGCGGACGAGGTAGGGATTGATTTTGATGATGCGGGGATGAGGTGGGGACGAAGCACGACGACGGCGGGGGCGACAGCATGGCCCGCAGGGAGAGGCGGTAGTGAGCGCGGAGGCGAGGTGCAGCCTGCGGGGGAGAGGCGGCCGGCAACGAGCGTGGAAGGTGCGGTGGCGAGGCACGGCCTGCGGGGGAGAGGCCGGTGGCAGGGATGTGGGAGGGCACGGAGGCGAGGAGCGGCTTGCGAGGGAGTGGCCGTCGGCAAGGAGGTGGATGGCGCCGGAGGTGAGGAAGAGCCGAAAAAAGAGATGAGAGGATAAGAAAGAGGGAGAAAGAGTGGGAAGGAAAAAGGAGAAAAAAAGAATAAGAGAAAATTGGAAAAGGAAAAATAAAAATCTAAGGGTATTTTGGACATTACATACTTTTTATCCATTTAAGCAACTCGGTAAAGTTGTTTTACCGAACATTTTTTCAGCCAGATGAACTGAAACTAAAAAAATGCTACTTCACTAAAGAAGCCACAGCTGAAACCGTTCCAGCCACAACAACACCATTACGGTTGATGCCGAGCCCGACAGGATTCAAAGCAAAGTTGGAATCCGCTTTTGCCATCCAGGTGCGGTGCGGCAGTGCCTTCCCACCACTTTCCAACGGAACCGTGCGATGCACCATCTCCATGCTCATCGAGCTCCCCCAGAAGTGGAAGGCAAAAGCGGCGGCGACCCCTCCCAGCGCGAGAAAAGCCAGACAGCATCCGCACGCGTGCGGGGTCGCCCGTCGCCGTCGAGAGTGGCTTCGCTAGCCGGGGGCCCGTAGCAGCGTCATCCCCTGCCGCCCGACGGCAGCATCATGCGGCAGGCCGCAGCACTGCTCGGTGCGGCATGCCTCTTGCTCGTCGCCTTTCCTGCCTGGCTTTCGGGGTGTTCCAGTGTCACCGGGCACTACAGTGCGCCCTGATACTTCCTGGTGCTTGCCTTTTGATCTCTTTCGTTTCGAAGGTGTCAAAAGATCTTTCTCGGCAGTAGTATACGGTGCACATGGTGTTCTTAAAATTATTAAAACATTGAACTGAATTGTGGGCTAAGTCGGCATCTCCCATGTATTTTAGAAAAAAACATTCATTTCCGCAATTAACTTTCTTCCGGTTCTGAAACCTCTTTACTATAAATGTATCTGATCCAATTAACTTCTTAAAAAATAAAAAACATGGCAGACAGTAAACACGATTTGTATGAGGTGAATATTTTTAGCCAAGTAAATTGCTTGAACCAGTTACTCTGAAATCGATAACGGTAAGCTAATTCACTGAGTAGGTACTTTGCCAACACAGGTTGATATGAACCCTTTGAAATATAAAATCTCCAAGCTTCATCTTGTTGATCAGCTAGCAGTTCCTATATTTGAACACGTTTACCAAGGTCTCTCTCAAATCTAGTAGCTACAACTGGTGGATGCTCGACAACCTCGGCTTCGATTGGTTCAGCAGTAGCAGCAACATTACTCTGATTATTAGGATTTTGTATATGATCATTATGAGTTTCCCCTTCTAGATCAGGAGCTTCCACTTCCACGTTACTCTGACCGCCTTGGCTTGCAATGGCTTCAATACAATTAGCACTTGAACCAATCGGCTTAAAAAAGCTATTGATGGTCTTTCTCTTCTTCATATTGTCTGAAATTAGAAAGGGAAATTTAAAATCACTGGTGACTGTTAATTAGATAAGAGAATATCACTGGATGATTTATGATTATGGATTACCTGCGGTAGTGTCAATTTGGATAGCGGCGGCGGCGTCGCGCAGCGTCTCAACTCTCACGTCCGGTCTCCCAGTGGCCAGTCCGGCAGTACCAACACCGCGCGGCCGCGGTGTCCGGCGAACTGGCGAAAGAGAAGATTGAAAGACCGAAGACGAACAGTCGAACGGACAAAGTATGACGCTTGATGCTTCGTATTCCAAACAAGAATAAAGGGAGAAGGCGAGCAGCAGCTAGATAGGCTTAAATGGGCTGCTTCTTATTGGGCCTAAACCTAAAACCAATTAATGTTTGGAATGAATGGAAGGATGTGAGGAGCTAAACAGCTAATACGTACATTTATAACAGAGTCTACAGGATTAGTAGCGTGTCAGGATTAGTAGCGTGTCAGGGGTGCCACGCCCCCCTCCCTCCGCCACTGTTGGGCGCGCGTGTGGTACTTTTTTTTTCTCGGATTCCACAGTCACCTGGCACAACGTGTCAGGGAGGTTACCTTCGAAATTGTCGAACTAGAGATTTTTAGGCAGCAGATACTATTGGTAATGTTAGTTTAATTCCTTGTCAATCAATCCTCACGTTTAAAACTTTAAATGGTCATACATGGCTGGTGTTGGTGTTGTGTAGTACTACTAGAATTTATCACGTCCGACGTAAGGCGTGGAGTAGTATACAATATACAAACTGAGGGAATCGATGAAGTCTCATCAATATAACGAGGCAAAATATTAACTTTGTAACAAATGTAGCTTGTAGATACATATTTGTACATAGAGGTACTCAGGTATAGATCAAGTGTACCAGGAGGTCATGTGCGGTGTGCCCATGGCGCATGCCTCCCGTTCCAAATTTAGATTGTTTTGATATTTTAAAGTATAGATAAATAAAAGTAATGAACTTAGAAAAATCAAAACAATCGAACGAGGGAGTGCTTGCATGGAACGAGGGCACGCGTCGTAGACCAGTGAGATAAAAAGATAAACATCGCGTCCTGATCTGGACCATGCACGGGACGGCTTCTCTGGTTTCGATCGGTTGATGTACAAGAATGCAACGCATACAAAATTTGAAGCCAACGTTCGTCGTGTACGCTGTACCGAGGAGCAGGTATGGGTCTCTAAACGATAGGAATGCGGCGACGTTATCCAAAACAACGATAGGAATGCGAACATTTCGTCGTCTGGGCGTGTGCCGAACGAGATCTCGATCAACGACGCTCCGCCGTTTCGTCCCCTCGCTTCCCGATGGGATAGCATGCACTCGCCATCCCGGCATCCAGCACGTGTGTGGAAACGACGGCCATGGCCCCCATGCATCAGAGACGAGGAGAGCACTGCGCGGCAGGCCGGTCCTCCGTCCTTGTCGAATCGATCATTGCCCTGAGCCCTCATGGCCGCTATTCACGTACGCCTTCTTCACTCCGCTCCCTTCTGTCCGGTTAGGTGCATGATTGAACGAACCGATGCGTCGATCAGTCTCGACGGATCGCGCGGCGGGCCCCTGACCCTGACCCTCATCCCGCCCCCGCGCCGCCGATAGATCGGCCGCGCCTGACGATCGGGGCCGGGGCAAAGCAGAGGCCAAAACGGCCTCTGGCGCCTCGGAAAGGCCGCTTTGATTCTAGCCCTGCTGTGCTGTCCTCGCGCTGATCCGATCCATACCCCGTAGGCAGCTAATAAGCCAACTGGTTCGCATCACCGCTTCCGATTCGCTCCGAATCGGGTCGATGGGGACGCCTAGTAAGCCGATCGATCGTTCTCTGCCCGATGCGCGCAGCGCGCGGCTGCTGCTCGAGCTCGAGCCATCCGTATCCTTTGGACCTTTCGCGTGACGCGCGACACGTCAGTCCCAGGTTGTCACTGCCTGCGAGTCTTGTCCGTGTCGGCAGAACCACCGACAACACCCAACGTAAGGGTCTAATGGGCGATCAAAAGCCAAAAGGAAGCAAGGAAGGATTGAAGGAATATGGTATTCATGTCATTCAATTTTTGTCATGCGTGTTGGGTTGTCGAGGGAGGCAGACAAGGGCGGACAAGAGAGGGTTCGTCGTCGACAGGGGCGCACGCGCCAGCAGGTGGGAGGCACGCTCGTCAGTGATCAGATTGGAGATTGCATCTTCGCCGCGCTAGGCTAGCTGCTAGCTGCCAAGGGATCATGCCACTTCTTTTTTAGCGAATTCGACTCACGACACCCTCGAAAAGGGGTAACGAAGCGTATAAGGTTACCAGCGCCAGGTTGTTCTTGTTCATGCACATGGCAGTCCTGTAAAAGAAATATCCCCTCCCATAATAAAGAAAAGGTTACGTGAGCCAATTCTCGATCGGTCGGCAGTCGATTGTTTTCGATTCCGATCGTAGTTCCAGATAGCCAATACGGAGCCGCGGCCCCTTATCACCCGGGAGCCCCGAAGAATGATGATAGCTGAACGGGTCATCGTCGTCCTACCCCCGAAACAAACTGTCAGCGTCTCCCCGGCTCCGCTTACCTGTAGAATCTCTTCCCTTATAAAAAAAACCGCTCATCATTGTTGCACACGGCACGGGCGTTCGCAGAAAAATGGCAACAACTCCTGCGCGCCGTCGCAGAAAAATGGCAACAACTCCTGAAGCCACGCGATGTCGTGATGATACTACTATGCCTGGACAAAAGTAATCAGTGGCTCTTCCATAGTTCCATGTGCGGGTGCGGCGTGTCGCGCCGACACGTCGTCGCATCGCAGGCGAATAATTGAGAAAATGTCCTGTCGGAGAGGAAGACACGGAGTAGAGTATACTAGTAGTATATTGCTAATGCTTGGCAGCACAATGATTTGCTTTCTATAATTCGGTCCTCGTCAGAGAAGGCATATTCTGCACAAGGGGGCGTTGGATCTTCTGATGCCAAGTAGGGCCGGATAGAGCGAAGGCGAAACATCCTTATCTCTGTCAGCAGCTTGTATCATTAGCTAGGTTTCTTGCTCCCTTGAAGAGTTTTCTTATACAAAGAAAAAAGGACTAAACTGAAATATATTTATGTACATCATTTCGTTTCTTTGCTTTGGTTCCGGTTGTCGTGCATATCTGCAATTTACCAACTGATCGCTGTTTGCCAGCTTAAGCAGCAAATCATATGTACTGTGCATTCAGTTTTGTAAGGAGACAGCAATCATACGAATATATAAAGCCTTTCAGCAGCAGCTCGCGGTATCGGTGCAGCTGTCCTCTTTTTGCTAAAAGTACAGTGCACAACTAAGAAGGGGCAGAATTATTTTAATGAATGCTGCTAGACATTACCGAGTTTACCGCATAAAACAGAAATAAATACTAAAAAGTAGAATAGCTTTAACGAATGGCAACTAGACGTTACCGAGTTTACTAAATAATAAAACACAAATAAATACTAAAAGGGTGGATTTATTTTAACAAATGGCACTAGACGTTACTAAGATTACCGAATAAAATATAAATAAATATAATCATCAAAGATTAACGGTCTGAATTATCCAGAGTGAATATAATTGGCTAACCCAGCAAGGATATTTTGAAGGTACAAATGTCATTTATATATATAGTCATATAGAACCTCGATTGCAAAAAACGCCGCTACAATAATAATGCGACAATGCAAAAGAAAAGCAACATGAGAAGTGAGAACCCCCACCACCTGGATGGACAAAAAAAAAACGTGGATGGCTTCTTTCTAGAATAAATCGGCGCACAACTAGGATTAAAGCAGTGGCGAAGAACAGCTATGACAATATCTTGTTCACAGCATGTAGAGTGTTGTTTAGATGCGCGGACGTGGCTGAAGCGAAGGCGAAAGCTTGTGAAGAAGAAACTCGACTAGCAAGGGCTCGTGACCATCAAGTCAAGCTGTGCAAGAATGGTTAAGGCGTCGTGGAAGAAGGAAGATAAATCAGAACTTAGCTTCATAGTTGCCGGGGCAATAGAACAAACGCAACTATTCGAGAATGGAGAGTAACACATGTGAAAAGAGAGTGTAATTTAGTCGTAAATGAATTAGCCTAGCTTATTAGTTATGCAGATTGTGCGTACGGAAGTATGCTTCGGCCAAGCGCCTCCTAGTTAATAAAACTCCCTTTATTTGGAAAGAAAAGAACACTGACCTTTACCAACAGTTTTTTTTATAAATGGCCAACGATTTTATTATATTTATAAATAACTAGCAGGCAGTTTAGTAAAGAAAGCTAGCTGTCCTGTCCACTTAGAGCAACTCCGAAAGCTACCCATCAAGGGCCGAAAGTCCGAAACGCGCTCTTCGACGCCCACAGGCCACAGCCGCGACTCCCTCGCCATCTTCCAGGCCGCCCTGTGCCACCTGGACGAGCAGCGCAAGGCCAGGGGCAAAGACGTCGCAGCCTCCTCCCGGCCCGACCCTGGCGCCGCGGCCGCCTCGGCCGAGCCCGACCTTCCTCGCCTCCTTACGCACATGCTGGAGCCGACCAAATTCCTCCAACCCCGACCTTCCCCACCTCCCAACGCACATGCCGGAGCCGCTTCTAGCCCAAGCGGAGCTTCTCCCTTGCCGGCAGTCGAGGATCTCGCGGACGCCAGGCCGCCATTGCCGCCGAGCTCGACCTCACCGTGGACAGCTCGCCTCGCGACAGGTTCCACGACGGCGACAGCGCAGCCACGGCCGCGACGACCCCGTGGACGCAGCTCCTCTTCGAGGAGCCCGGTCAGCTCGACGTGGCCGGGGAGCTTCCGGATGAGGACGCAGCCTGAGCCGCCGAGTTGCTCTTATAACCTATCAGCACAGTAGTTGATCACGCATTCATTCATCATGTAGGGTGCTTCCAAACTCCCCTTTCGCAGAGCTGAAGACGACAGCAACATCCATCGCGGCCGGAAGTCCAGAACCGAAAGAAAAACACGGCTAGGATTCCTCCTGCTCGGCGGGCACGGGGCACGTTTTTTTTTTTTTGAACATAGGGCACGGGGCACGTACTCGCAGACTGACTAGTCCACCCAAATTCCTGTTCCCAGACGCCCGCCACGAAAAGGAAGCGAACGAAATCCCAATCGCGAGAATTGGCCGCCCCGCAGGTCCCGGGAGCCTCAGCATCTTATATCCCACTGACGCAGCGAGCCCGGCCAGCCACCAGCCCAACGCGGCGAACGCACTGAGGAAGCCATACCGCCGCCGCCGCTGTAGGCACGCCCGCCCGTGCGGCGCACAGCTGCCACACTGCCCATTGCCACGCCCTGACCTCGCCAGTCAGCCGCTGCTAGGTGGAGAGGAGAGAGAGGAGAGGAGATCAGGAACCTTGAGCTGCGGCGGCATGGCGGGGGGAGGAGGGCCAGGGCCGGGGAAGGTGAAGGCGGGGAGACGGCCGCCGTGGGTGGGGCTGGCGGCGGCGGTGTGGGTGCAGGTGGCTGCGGGGAGCGCCTACGTGTTCCCTCTCTACTCGCACGCCGTCAAGGAGGCGCTCGGGTACGACCAGAAGGCGCTCACCATGCTCGGCGTCGGCAACGACGTCGGCGAGAACGTGGGGCTCCTCCCGGGGGTGCTCGCCAACCGCCTCCCGCCATGGCTCATCCTCGTCATCGGCTCCGCCTGCGCCTTCTTCGGCTTCGGCACGCTCTGGCTCGCCGTCACCAAGACCGTCGCCATGCCGTACTGGGTGGTACGCTCCCCCTCGCCTGACCTGTGTGCTTCCTTCGCGTGCTGTTTTGGGCCATTTGTCATTGCTTTGCTTGATTCGATGAGTTCTGCATGCCGTGGGGGTTATGATTTCCTGCGACGATGCGCACTAGTGTGATTGTGTGATGTACGAGCTAATTGGGGCTTTGTTCTTAGACATTAGCTCTCAACTTTCCACTTTCAGAGTGTGATTTAAACTAAAATCTAGTTTGTGTTTTCAACCCTTTTTTTTCAGTTGATTTTTTGAGCAAATGTATTGTAAAGTGTGTTAGCTGCCATACTTTAAGGACATAGTTTATGCTGTTTTATTTGGAGTAAGTAGTAAATCATTGTGTCCACATGTGCATGTTTGTTAATTGTATGATTGATGGTAACACCAGCACATATTTTCTTATTCAAGGGCACGGAGCTAGATATGATATGTTTTTCCTTTGTTGCTGACACGTAGAATGCTTGCTTTGGTTGATAAGTTGCTTATTGATGCTTTGACCAATCATTCCTTTAAGTGGAAGGAATTGGTTTCAACGGTGGACCATGCAATAAATCCCAACATGTGTGCTTTCCTTGTATGATGTTTTGGGCCATTTGTCTTTACTTTGTGCTTCATTTGCTGCCTGCTCCATGCCACGGGGGATGTCTACCATTGCCAGCGACATTGCATAAGTTCTGGGTGATGAATGAGGTATTTGGAGCCTATACTCATTGGTTGTTCAAGTCTCCAGTGTCTAGTTCCCTTAATTAAAACATTCCAATTTCTATTTCTACCATTTCTTTATCCTCTTTGTGTCACTTTCTAAATGTATGTTGTTGGTTGAGCAAGTTTCGTGGGTGTAGCTGGCAAGATTTAATGATATTTTAGTTTATGCATTGTTGTTTCAAGTAAATAAATCATTGTGTCCACATGTGCGTATTACTTAATTGTGTAATTGATGTTGGCACAGCTAGATATTTTCCCTTTCCAAGGTGCCGTGAAGCTGGATACGATCTGAAAATTTTCCTTACTGCAACCATGTTGAATTCGTGTCTTGGTCACAATCTCTCTTATTGTTGTTTTTGGCCAACCCTTTCTACCAGTGGGGGCCATGCCTCACTATTGTACCGTGCTGCAAATCCAGAATCTTAGTTCTGTTGAATTTGTCAAATCCTTGAGATGTATTCCCACCCCAGTAGTTTGATTTTTAGAGATTTGATAGGAGCGATATCTTTATTGGTACCGTGTTTCGGTAAGATTTGTGACTTGGCTTCAGTAGTCACAAAGATCTGAAGTTGACTTAAATTATTCTGTTTTATTAGGTTATCTGCGAGGCACTTTTATTGCTTAGTTCAACTTGGTTTTAATTTATAGCTTCAGGAAAGATTGGCTATCCTGGTAAAACTACACATCATAATTATTAATTGAGAAAGCAATGGTTGTTGCTGGTCTCTAACTCTGGAGTGGATTCTGAATGTATTCCATGTATACTGAATCATGTTATGATCGAGGAGTGTTTGTCAAAGAAATGATTAAGGATGGAAGGTGCATTATTACCCAAAACCAACGTTGATGAATAAGTACAAAATACTTTATTGGAAGTTATTGTTTGTTTCTCATAAGCTATTCAGGTATCATTGAGTTACTCTGATTGGAGATAATATTGTGCGTGTTGGGCCGTTGCATATTGTTCTTTCTGAAAAAAATGGGAAACTGTAATCATGACATAACCTTGACTATTGGAGGATTGTTGTAAGCCACAAGTTTACAAAATCTGTAGTCATATCATGAGCAATAGGAGCTGAGGCCATAAGCCTATAACCAAATACATGCATTTAACAGAAAAATGGGAGTGATATTAGGTGATGCCATGACAGTGCTTCAGCTAATCACCTGTGTTTTCAGCACAACTCATTGACAGCACTAGGCAGAATTCCTGTACAGTTGGTTCCTATGTGTGGTGCTGTGTGTCTAAGGTTGAGCTCAGCTAGCTGTGGCATGCGGTGGGTGCTTGAGCACTAGAGGTTTGAAGAGAGGAGATCGCAAGTAGTTAGATGAATGCCTTTTATCATCAGGGAGCTGCATCGGCATGGTTATCCTGTTAGTGATCTCCAGTACCGAAACTCAAGCAAAAGCACTCATAGATTAGTTGGAGATTCAGAACGTGAGACTTAATGCTCACCATATGGCTTGTCATGACAAATTTTTTTTTCCAATTTTGCCAATGACGTTATCTTTTGGCATCCCATAAAAAGTAGTTATATCTCGTCATTAGTTTTCTTGTGATGCTGTCATTTGTTGCAAAATCAATATGCTTTTATTTTCAGAATCCTTACCACATTTAGCTTCTTCCTTTGTTTCTTGACAAATTTTATCGGATGCTTGCAGTTGTGGATAGCTTTAGGTGTTGGTACGAACAGCAGTGCATGGTTGGGCACTGCTGCTCTTGTGACCAACATGAGGAATTTTCCTCTCAGCCGAGGCACTGTTGCTGGTCTCATCAAGGGTTATGTTGCTGTTAGTGCTGCTGTCTACACAGAAACATTTAATGGAATGCTAGGGAATTCACCCACAAATCTCTTGCTGTTGCTTGCCTTGGGGATCCCTACGGCTTGTATTGTGGTGATGTATTTTGTTAGGCCTTGCACTCCATCACTGGACGAGGACAACTCAACAGAACACAGCCATTTCATGTACACACAAATCTCAAGTGTGGTTCTCGGCATATACCTTATGGTAGCTACAATACTTGGTGATACTTTGAAACTAAGTCAGGCTGTCACCTACCTTTTGTTTGGTATAATGATACTTTTGCTCCTTGCTCCACTTGCCATACCCATAAAGATGACATTTTATCCAAACAAACAAACAAAGGAAAAGCCCAGCACCCTTGCTCCATCTTATTCAACTGACAGTTTATCTGGTGCGGATCCAGAGAACTCAGAACCACTTCTGGGCAGCGCCTCAACAATACTTGTAACAGGTACCAATGAATCCGATGACAGTACTGATTTGGATGTTCTATTGGCAGTGGGTGAGGGAGCAGTGAATTTGAAAAAGAAAAGAGGGCCAAGGAGGGGGGATGATTTCACATTCCTTGAAGCCTTAGTGAAAGCAGACTTCTGGCTACTGTTTATTGTATACTTTTGTGGAGTTGGCACAGGAGTCACTGTTCTCAACAACCTGGCTCAGATTGGAATGTCTGTTGGTGCTAATGACACCACTATTTTGTTGTGCCTCTTTGGCTTCTGCAACTTCATTGGGCGTATCCTTGGTGGATCTGTCTCTGAATATTTTGTAAGGTAAGCTCCTTTTAACGAGTTTGCAAACCCCCCCTTTCACAGCATTTTCAATAAGTGGATTACTGAAATATACTGATGAGGCAGCTGTATGCATGGAAACCTAACTAACATTACATGAAGTAGTAAGGTTTCGATATTTCTTTACTGGTATTGCTGAATTGCTCCATGGCAAGCAACTATTACTTACTGCACTTCTGCGTCTCTTCTAACTCTTAACGAGCCACTAATACAGTGTTGGCTGTTGATCACTATCTCTACCATTATGCTTTTTTTGAGGAAAATCTCTACCATTATGTTTGCATATGTTTTGGTTGAATCCGTTATTTTTGTTTAAAAAAATTGAGTACGTATATGAGCTGCTACTTCTGGAAAAGAATGGCTAATACCTGATATTTTGCAGGTCAAGGATGCTTCCTCGTCCATTTTGGATGATGTGCACACAAATTATAATGGTGATAACCTTCCTGCTCTTTGCAACTGGTCTTCATAGCTTGATCTATGTTTCGGTTACACTCCTGGGGATATGCTACGGGGTCCAATTCGCCGTCATGATACCAACCGTCTCGGAGCTTTTCGGGCTGAAGGACTTTGGCCTGATGTACAACTTCATGCTGTTGGTGAATCCGCTTGGTGCATTCTTTTTCTCGGCTCTTCTTGCTGGCTACATCTATGACAAGGAGGCGGCAAGGCAGCACCCAGGTGTGTTGGAGCCTTCGAACTGCTATGGGCCTGATTGCTTCAGAGTCACCTTCCATGTCTGTGGCATCGTGTGCTGCTGTGGAACCCTGTTGAGCGTGCTCTTCATAGCGAGGATAAAGCCAGTCTATCAGATGCTCTACGCAAGCGGGTCGTTCAGGCATCCACGGAGCCAACAGCAGCTCCATTGATGATGCATGTACAATCATGTCAAGAAGAAACATTGAGGTTTGGGACTGAGCATAATGTTACGAGGTAAATTATATGCTGGATGCCGTGATCTGGTGTTGTATTGCATTATGGCGCTTGGTTTGCTCCTGTTTGTATGGGAGAGTGGTTTTGATTTCATTTATCCCTGTTCTGTAAAGGGCGCCACTCGCCAGTCTAGTAGATAGCATACAGGGAATGATCAATATATACCGGTCAATCAGGCTGCCTATAATTTGGTATTTATATGGCAGCTCTTGTATATCAGCAAGTTTGAGGATGTCATACAGCGAATGTATCTTATTTATTTCACTGTCTTCAACCCTCCATTCTAGTTCAAACCTTGTGATCTCTGGGTCTAACCAAGTGCACTCCATTGAATATTGGATGGCGAAGTTGTACGGTGCCAATAAGCTAGGTTAGGTGTTTCCTGTACTCTGCAGAGTGGAAAAGATACATTGTTGGATTCATTTGATTGTGTCTGGTTGACTGGCAAACATATGTTGTGGTCACCTTGGGCTTGTAGGTATAAGTTCCCTATTTGTCTATTTTGTCTAAATACTAGCACTTGAAGTAGTGGAGAAGCACATGTTTTTGGAACAATCACAAGGATATCATATCAGTGCTATACTTCACAGCAACTGTCAAGTAGCATGAACCTTCATCCTGAACATTGCAATATCAGTGTTATACTTCAAAGCAACTGTCAAGTAACGTGAACCTTTGTTGAACATAGCTTAATCTCTGTTCGAGGGCAGCAACGTGGACTTTGCCGATTGTTTTACCAGAATTTTGCATCAGTAGAAGGGTGACATAATGAAGGAAAAAGGAAACGGATAAACTGTAACATTCCAATTCAAGCTCATTCTGCACGCTGGCTTGTTGTAAAACGGTTAACTCACACTACCACTAGAGAACCCGGCTCAGCACGTTTTTGGCCCACTTGGCCCGGCCCAACTTGCCCATGGGCCATGGGCTGGGTGTCACATGAACCCAGAGCCACGAGGCACCAAGTTCATGATCAGTGACAGAAGTTACAATTCATCAATCATCATAAACATGATGGCTTCATAAACCACCAATGGATAATTGAGCAAGCACTATAACCTTCCGTAGTTCGAAGTGCCAAGTCATGTGCTATCAAAATTCAAAAAACGAGGTCTGAAAAATAATTTCTGAAATCCAGTTTTCACTACTTCCGCACCCCAGGAAGCAAGACCATCAGACGTGCACAAATGGTTCAAAGAAACAAAGGGTCCAGCCCGACGAGGCTTCAGATTAAACAAAAAAAAAATCCCAAGCGAATCTAAAGGTCACACACTCACACGTGCCAGCCTGACGGGCAAGCCTTTCTGAATCATTTTTTTGGTGGGGAGAACCTCTCGCGATCCGCGAACCCAGATCCTGGCACCTGGTTCGAAGGAGAAAGGGAAAAAAAAGGAGAGCGAATGTGACGTTGAAGACTGAAGAACTCGTGGGCGCGCCCACCGCAACGCATGCATTTGGAGAGTTTTGGGCTCCAGGTAGGTGGCCACCACCAGCACACGGACGCAACGCACGCACGCACCTGAATCTGCCGCGCTTTTTGGTAGAGCCCTCCTGTGGGCGGCCGCCGCCCGAGCTCCTTGCAAAACCGTCGGCGCCACCGCGCCAGTGGGGGCGTGCCGGCGTGGGCGGCCTGGGAGCCGGTCAGCCGGGGGTCGGTGGCATCGACAGGTCAGCACCTGCTGCGGTTCGCGACTTCGCGGCGGGACCTCATCACGGCCACGCATCCTTCGGCTGCTTCCTTCCCGGTAATTTTGCTATAGGACATTGTAGGAACGCGGTATTTGCCAGTAGACATTGTTCAATGTTGGGTTTCCTTTGTGCGTATTTGCTAGTGGATATTGTAGTAAATAAATATTCATTTCTTAGTTGGGATGAGAGAGAAAAAGGGTGAAAGATCACTTTTACCCTTGTTTAAGGAGACGCCATAAAGTAGTTAGCTTAAGTTAACTAGGAGACCTAAGGCACCAGCCAATAACACCCGACCTGGAGCTGCCCTTACGGATGAGCAGGCTTGCTGGGGCAGCCGGTTGCCACTGTCAACCACGTCCTTTCTGAGCTCCAGACCCGCCGTTGGTCACGACGTCGCCGGGCACCGCTACTGGTGCCCCTGCGCAGAGCTGGTATGAAGCTGCCGCCGCCGTGGAGAGATGGAACGAGGCCCCGTTGACCACGACGGCGTCGGGCACAGTAGACGCCAGATTTGGACTCCACCATGGGTCCAGCCATAGAAAGCCTAGCCACACGGCCCCTGTGAGGCTGGATTCGGCCATGGGAGGCCGCACGGAGGGGTGGAGGATTGGGGAGGCAATTCATGACTGTGACTTATTTGAATCTTGGAACGGAGGAGAGTGGGAGAGAGGAGGGGAGTTGAAAGCGAACAAGTGCTGGCTTCAATGCCGCCGCGGGCCGCCAGTGCCGCTTGCCAGACTGCTGGGCGGCGGCGGTCGAAGCAAGACGTCACGCTGGGACTTAGGCGGCCGACTTTTTTGTTTTTTAAGCCGTTTTTACGAAAGATTCTCATAAATAAGCTCCTGACGGAACCAATTTCAAAAATGAACCCTTAGCTTGGCGCCATCCACGCTGACGTCAAGCTACAATGTCTCGGCGCAAGCCATCCTGACGCCAAGATCTCTACACAGCTGCTGACGCGGGTGCTGATGTGGCGGAGGCTTGGCGCCATCCATCATGGCGCTAAGCCTTGGCGCCATGGATCTTGACGCCAAGCTTGGCGCCGTAGATCTTGGCGCCGAGCTATCTACCCCGTACCCCTTCACGTTTCGAACTAAACAAGTAAAAGAAGTCCACCTCCTAACCAGTTGAACCACAACTTAGTTTGTTGCATACTCCTCGAAATAATTATACTTGTTTAGTTGAAATGCGATACGGGATAGATAGCTCGGCGCCAAGATCTACGGCGCCAAGCTTGGCGCCAAGATCCATGGCGGCAAGGCTTGGCGCCATGATGGATGGTGCCAAGCTCCCGCCACGTCGTTGTCTGCGTCAGCAGCTGCGTATGGACCTTGGCGCCAGCGTCTCGCTTGGCGCCAGCGTGGATGGCGCCAAGCTAAGGGTCCATTTTTAGAAAGAACTCCATATAGTTTTTTCTACCACACTTTAGAGTCCGAGTGGCGGCATTCTCGAAAAAGAATACAATAGATTAGAAAATGGATTAAATTCGAAATTTCCAATTTTGTAATGGGACCTTATCCTTATGCTATTTGCAACTTTAGAACATATACTAACTCATATCTCTTTCTCAACCATTTCAATTGTGATTACGATTCATTTGATAACCTTATTAGTTCGTGAACTTAGGGGATTACGTGATTCGTCAGAAAAAGGAATGATAACTACTTTTTTCTCTATAACAGGATTCTTAGTTTCTCGTTGGGTTTCTTCGGGACATTTTCCATTAAGTAATTTATATGAGTCATTGATCTTCCTTTCATGGGCTCTGTATATTCTTCATACTATTCCTAAGATACAGAACTCGAAAAATGATTTAAGCACAATAACTACGCCAAGTACTATTTTAACGCAAGGCTTTGGCGTATTTGTGAGAATCTTTCGCAAAAAGAGCTGAAGAATAAAAAAGTTGATCTAGGCGGCGGGGGTGGAGGACGCCCTTCCCGTCGCCCTGGAGGCGACGCGGAGAGGTACGGGCTTTTTTCCACGTTGATAAGATTGGCACGTAATCCATTCTTCTTGGACAGTGCTTACAACATGTATCCCAATAAAATTATGATTACCAATTGGTGTATTGATCTCTATACAGCCCCGACAACTGCAGCATTAACCTGATAAATCTTTGAAGCGAACCAGTATGCAGGAAAGATAATTTAATTTCACTCTTATTTGTATCACTACTATTTAAGAACACAAGGGCAACACTGGATCACTACGTCCAATAATATAAAGTGACTATCCAGATCAAATGGCACAATGGGGTAAAAAGAGCTTTAGCTAACAATAAAGAGGTAAAAAAATACCTTCAGAAGATGTTGCCACATAGAAGAACCTCCAAAATCCAATGTTTTAGAGTAATAATCTTCTACTGGCATGGACAAAGCATGATACTGCAAAAAAAAGAGAACATGGTAATTGGTAAATAGGAGGTAAATTTGAAATAGAAGTTCTGAAAACACCTAAGTAATGACATAGTAAGAGTAAATAAAATAATATCCACTAAGTACATGTAATTGCTAATCTGCACCAGGTAGGCATACCGGGACCCTGATTCCAATTGCCAATCCGGCAATTCACAGGAAATTCGTATATTATTAGATCTTGGATGCGCTTAACAAACTATTATTGCCATAAGATGTTACAGGGAAGGAATACATAACATGGTTGGGCTGGCACATTGCATTATCAGCATCGTTTTGGGCTTTGCAAACCATAAGCTCTTGAGGCACAGCAGGATTGCATTGTTTTTGACTTGGAATTGCATCAAAATTGAGTGTTTCATCATTATTAATCATTCTGAATCTCAAGTTTGCAGTAATTCATGGAAATTTGTCTATAGCTTTCTGAATTGATGGCTCAAATGTTGACGAAATACAATGACCTTGACGTCATTGTTGCAATAGCTTCCATACATCACATTATGATACATCACCTTGACGGCCAATTTTCTCGCACCGGCCAAGCCTAACTACGGAGGGAATCTTGCATGCGTGGTGCTTGATCAAGTAGATACACAAACCAAACAAACAGAGAATCTTGCACCGGCAAAGCCGACTGAGGCTGATGCAGGCAACCAAACGCCCCTCGCTGCTGCAGCTTGCGACGTGGTGGCGTGAAGCGCGCCGCGTGATCTGTCGTGCTCTCGGAGTTCCTGGACAGGGCGAGTCTGCTGCTGCCCGCACGCCTTCCGCGGCACCTAAGGCCGGCCGGCGTCGCGCCGACCACAGGGATTGCATGCGTCATGGTCTGCGTGGACTTTGGTGAGGCCAGCACTAACGACTGCTTCATGTGCAATGTTAGCATCAACCGGTGCAGAGGAACTCTCGTGGCGCGCCGACGGGGACAGGGATACCGCTAGGGGCTTCGTTGGCTCGTTGCCAGTTTGGCACCCTCTCGTTCGAGACTTCGAGCTAAGAATGGAGGTGGCGGCGCAGGGAGAGGGGCATGACCCGTACGGTGCAACGGCAACGGTGGCGTCGGAGACTGGCAGCTCGCCGGCGCATCCCTTCCTCCCCGCGCTCGCTTGGTTCATGCCATTCCGGCAAAATAAGTTGTGGACCTCACTTGAACCGAGGGCAAATTGGAATTTTAACCCCCTTTCTCTCTCCTCTAAGCAGAAAATTAATATTTTATTCAATGTGGTGTCCTCCGAAGGAACAGTGTATTCCAGCAAAGACACAAATGAACAATGTCCTGTGGCCAAATCCAAATTTCTAGGATCCAGCAGCAAATTTGCCGCTTCCGGTCTTTGAGTCTTTTCGTGCAACAGTTCCGACTCCAAACTCCAAAGCCAAAGTCTTACGTGGGTCCTACTCTACTCCGCTGGCTTATCTCTCCGGTTTGACTCTACCCGCCCACCGGAACGCTTATCTTATCAGAACGCGAGCGGTTCGGCGGTGGAATCGCACTGAACGCTCACGGTCAGTTTCGTCTTATCTTCCAGCACCAGACAAATCTTTTTCTCCTCCTTTAAGCTGAGGTGGATACAATCAGCCCTGATGGTAATACACGTTATTCAAGAGTTGTTGTCACGCGTTGCCAATCCGAGACGTCAAAACTTTCACTGGTGAGCTCCATGGGGTTCCATCAGGCGTTGTGTTAGAGATCATGATGTGCTAACTCATGTTCTTCAAGAACAGCATGTGCAAGGAGATCCACTCCTGCACTATGTTCTAGCGAAAGTAAGCTTGCATTTTGCAAAAAAAAAATAATTAAAAACTAACTAATATTATTTGAAATAAAAAACAAATTAATCTTCGTAGCCTTAGGCTAGTCCCAGTGCAAGGTTTCATTGCACTATTTCCAAAGATGCCACATCATCCCATGAGGTGTATTCTCATGAATAAAACAGGGAGTCTCAGTGCACAGTTTCATTTCACGATTTCATAGGATGCCCATGATATTTAATTGTGAGGCATGTGATTGGATATGGTTCGATGAAATGAAACTCTATAGCCCAATGCAAGTTTCAATGTGTTTCATAGTCTTGGAAACAGTGTATACACAGTTTCATCATGATAAAACTCCTTCCCTCTCACTTCATAACTACCATGTCATATCATCACATATGCTATGTGTCACCGTATTTAATGTCCATGAAAACTCTATAAAACTACCAGCCTTATACACGTAC
This sequence comes from Setaria italica, assembly GCF_000263155.2. Classification (NCBI taxonomy): domain Eukaryota; kingdom Viridiplantae; phylum Streptophyta; class Magnoliopsida; order Poales; family Poaceae; genus Setaria; species Setaria italica. Next base: position 24,213,386 of record NC_028456.1, read on the forward strand.
TCCTACCAGACACTTCTGACCGGAGGAAAAAAAGGGTGATGACCGACACTTTACACACGCACTGGCGCACACCATGGTGGTGCCGCTGTACACGCACGATCTTCGCTTTTGGTGGCCGTAGCAAATGCACCCGGGAGAACGTCCAGTCACCGCTTCGCCCCATAAAAGGCGGCCCCGCCACAGCGGCGACGCGTCCCCCACCTGCCCACCACCCGCCCCTGCCCCTCCCACTTGCCGCCGCGCCTCCCCAGTCCCCCCTCGTCTTTTCTCCCCTTCCTGAAAATTACCGCGTCAATGTTCGGTGAGAATGTAATCCCAGG
>NC_028456.1:24213805-24241171 GCF_000263155.2 Setaria italica
GCCCCGCGCGGCCTGCCTCTCGATCCGCCGCCGGGCGGCTGAGGTCACCGCTCGCGCCGGCGCGGCTCTTATCAGCGCCGCGGGGACCGGGACCGGGGTGGGGCGGGAGCCGGGCGCGAGGCCGCATCGTCGCCGCCGCCGTGGCGGTGGCCGGGTCCGGGCTCGGGCTGTGGCTGAAGCCGCCCTCGCTCGCCGACTCCGGCGAGACCGAGGCCGGCGGCCAGATCTCGGTCGCCGGCGCCGGCGCCGGCGCCGCGGAGGCGAGGGGGGAGAAGGGTCGGTTCCTGTTCGCAGGTGAGCGTCCGGTCCTCCCCGCTTGCTTCCTCGCGGCGCGCGATCTTCTCTGTGTCCGTGCTTGATGAGGGGTTTCATTGATGGACTCGCGCGTTCGTTTTTGCGGTTTTTGCTGCCACGGCGGCGCCGCCGCTATTGTTTCGTGTTGGTGTGGCAAGGCTTATTGCTTTTCGTTACGATTTTTCGGAGCTTTGCGCTGTATAAAGCTACAAAGCCGTGCCAGGTCGTCTCCCCGCAAGGCCGCAAGGGGTGTCGCTGCTTTCCATCGCCTGTTTGCACGTCCTGCTTGAGTTGCGAGCAGTACGGTCCTGTCCTGGCTGTACCCCTGTAGCGATCCAGCTAGATAAGTGACAAGCCAATTGGTCACTAGATTCCAAACTAGGTGACGCGGCGGCACCGTACAGGAAAGTCCGTTACGATTTCTGCCTTTTGATCAACAGCACGTAATGGTGCGCTGCTAAATGTGTGTAGTGTTGCTTAAATGTTTGTCAAGCTAAGCAAATGTGAGTGGTGTGTTGATCTGATCAAAATCATATCATGTTGTCTTATCTTCAATCTGCTCGTCCTACAGACTCATTCCGCAGAAGGGTGTTCTTTAACTACGAGAAGAGGATACGGCTTCTCAGCCCACCTGAAAAGGTAATGTATGAAATTCTGCATTAATGTCAGTTCGTGGTAATTTGATCTAGTAAGTTGGCATACCAAATTTCTAACCATGGAATATTTCTGAGTAGATCTTTGAGTACTTTGCGTCTGTGAGGAAACCAGAAGGGGAAGTTTGCATGTTGCCTGCTGACTTGATGAGGGCAGTAGTCCCTGTTTTCCCTCCATCAGAGTCAACTGTAGTCCGCGAAGGGCGATTAAGGGGGGAACGGAGCCCTGGAGAGTTGCATTGTGCTCCATCGAAATTCTTCATGTTGTTCGACACAAATGGCGATGGCCTCATCTCCTTTGCCGAGTAAGTGGAATGAACTTTAGAAAAAATGTTGTATCAATCACTGTATTCGTAATATTGAACTTGTGACACTTGGACTCCTGCATAAATGTTGTCACCAGTTTGTTGTAAGGAAACCTTGAAAATCTATAGGTGTTTATATAGCACCTGTTCAGGATAAACGAAGTAGTATGTATATCAATAATCATGACGCGATGCTATAGGTATGATGCATATATTGCAAATCATGGTGCAAGCCATAGCCATTTGCTGTATGATGCATCGTTAGACAGGTATATTATTAGTTTCTAAATTGCCTGTGGTGTCTTGACAGGTACATCTTTTTTGTGACATTGCTCAGCATTCCTGAGTCAAATTTCAGTGTGGCTTTCAAAATGTTTGACGTCGACCACAGTGGGTGAGTTCTTATCCTACCACTGCACTTGGTTTTGATATTATGTTCCTGCTGTAATATACCTGCAGTGTAGCTGTTTCTTAGTTATCAATTTGTTCAGTACTATTTGTGTTTGACAAATAAACAAGAATCTGATTCGTTGAGAGAAAATTGAACTTATGTCAAGTCTAGTCCACTCCAGTTTGAAATTCCCTTTTCCTGTGTAATACGTATGTTGTTTAGTAAAGCTGCTAAAGGTACGTTTTCCCTTTAGTTTCTCTTGTATTCATGCATGGACAAGAATATATTTAAATAGTCTTGTTTTGTGCTATATTATTGTTTACCTGTGATCATTGCCTGCAGTTAATTTATCTCGCCCAGAAAAGGACCTGCTCTTTATGGGCATGTTCAATCATCTGACTTCTTAGTTGATGATAAAAGAAGGGTATGGATAAATTTTGGCCATCTTCTCACTGTAAATTTGCTGTTCTCATCTGGGACATGTCACTTTTTTTTCAGGGTGATCGACAGAGAAGAATTTAAGAAAATAATGTCACTGATGCGGTCTTTTAATAGACAAGGAGCAACCCATAAGGATGGCTTACGTATTGGACTTAAAGTTGGCCAGCCTGTGGAAAATGGTGGTGTGGTTGAGTTCTTCTTTGGTAATGATGGGAATGAACCTCTACACTATGATAAGTTTTCAAAATTTTTGAAGGAATTGCATGACGAGGTGATTTGCTGCTTTCATTCTTTTAGTCAACACATGATGACTTGTCCACAAATATTGCCTCCTGACTTGACCTGGAAGGAAAATGCATTTATATCTTTATCCAGCACCTACTTTTCACAGCATATGTATAGATATATGCCTGCTTGCAAATTGTAGTTCACTCTTGCAGGAAAAGAAGGGTTTTTCCTCTTTATTCATTGCCTCAATAATTTCTATTGAAGTCTGAAATTTTCTTTTAAGTAGGTTAAGATAAAGTTTTCTGAACTTTATCCCTTTTAAGTAGGCAAAGTAGACTATCGCAATATTTCCTAGCTTGGCTGAAGTTCTTAGAATAGCACACTTTTTTTGCATTCGGCACAGACGCACAGTTCACTTCTGACTATCTCAAGCTATTTGTATTTAACATTCTATCTGTTCATTTTCTTGCAGATTATTCGTCTTGAGTTCAGTCATTACGATGTCAAGTCATCGAACACAATACCAGCAAAGGATTTTGCATTGTCCATGGTTGCTTCTGCTGACATGAATCACATAAACATGCTGCTTGATAGAGTTGATGATTTGGTCAATGATCCTGATCTGAAGGACATGCGCATCTCCTTTGAGGTTTGATTTGCCTTCTTGGTCTCATGAATACTATTCTACTGAGGTTATTTCTCTTATTGTTCTCATGGATGCTTATCTGCCACTTCAGGAGTTTAAGGCATTTGCTGATTTGCGCCGAAGATTGGAGCCACTGTCGATGGCCATCTTCGCATATGGGAAAGTGAACGGGTTGTTGACAAAGCAGGATCTAAAACACGCGGCTCAACACGTAAGATTTTTTTTAACAAAGTTTGGCATGCTTGTTAATATTATTTTGTAATCGCAAATTTTAGTGTTGAGACAGTGAACTTTTGGGCTATCTGATCAAACAATCAGAAGTCAGTTTTGACGTACTTGACAAATGATCAGCATCTCTCTTGGTGACTGAGCCGCTAACTGATGTTCTAGCTGTCTAATTTTTCATTTTGGTTTGCTTGTAGGTTTGCGGGGTCGACTTAACTGATAGAGTGGTGGACATCATTTTCCATGTGTTCGACACAAATCAGGATGGGAACCTGAGCTCGGAAGAGTTCTTAAGAGCGTTACAAAGACGAGAAACTGATATTCGTCAACCAACAATACCAGGTCCTTTAGGGTTCTTGTCTTGCTGGTTCGGTGGTAGGAAGTCTTCTTCACTTCGACAGATGGTGTTCTGATTGGGTCCCCCTATGATCCTTGATGTAAATGTCATGTGCCTTTGATTGTCATCTCGTGGCAAGTATGTGAAAAAGCTTGTTCTACTGTTCTGTTATGATATCCTGTACTGACTATTTTCACCGATGTTTAGGTGCAGAAGATAGCCACCAAGTAGCGGACTGCAGCTGACCGTGGAACCGATTTTGCTGTAAATATCGCCGGGTGGCCGAAGCTTGCCTAGCAGCTGTAACTGTAAATAGTGTCTTTTCTTTTGTGTAGTCCTAGGACGGAGAGAGTACGTTGGTTATTCTCACCTCATGTAAATTAAACCCCATATGACGACCTTAAACATTTGAAACATTGTCAACTGTGTTCCATTTAGCCGTATTTTTAGTCGGAAGACATCAAAAGTTTATGCCCGTGGAAAAAAAAACTCTCAAGTTTTCTTTTCAAGCAAATTTAGCGTTCTGTTTTCCACCATCGACGACCTCAAAAGTTTATGCCCGTAGGAAAAAGGAAGTTTCCAGTTCTCTTTTCAAGCAAACTTAGCGTTGTTTTCCAGAAAGAAAAGCTTGCAGCCGTCATGTTTCTAATTTAATGGAAGTGAAAATAAGTGGAACTGACGAACTGCTAACGTTTAACCAAAAAATCTGTGGAAGCATAGGTAAAAGAAAAGTTTCTGGCCTGGAAACGGTTTGAAGTGCCAAGAGTTCTCACTGGAAATCAGTGGAAAAACTGACATGGAGACGGAGACGGCGAGGCTGCAGAAGGGGGCACCAATTTCCTCGCGGAAGTCATCACATCAAAACTGGCATAAAGCCTATTATCCTATTGAGGACTACCACGATATCAATTTACGACCAACCAAAGGTAGGAGTTACTCCGTATCTAGCAGTGCGCCAATTCTATTTACACAGCGGCACCCACACGGATAGGGAGCACGGCATATATACAATTGTTCCTTCCCAATCCCATCACAGCATTCGTGGGGAAAGGGGGTACACGGACGCAGTAGCCCGGCGCCCGTCAGGCACACCGACACGACAAAAGACCTATGTACAGACTGCTCAAGCTTGTCCTGGCAAAAATATGTACAACAGTTCAAAAGACAAAAAAAAATAATATGTACAGGTCGGCCTGCCCTAGTCAGGCACCATTTGCTTACAGTTTCAGGTCGCTGCTGCAAGAGTGCCGGCCGGCCGGCCGCATCACTCCGGGCGCACGCTGATCAGGTTGGGGAGGGCGGCCAGCCGGAGCTTCTTGATCTCGGTCGGCGTCACCCGGCAGGACTCCAGGGACAGGGAGCGCAGGTTCTGCAGCGGCTTCAGGTGGTGGAGGCCCGAGTTGGACACTCGGGAATTGGACACGTTCAGCGACACCAGCGCGGTCAGGCCTGTGGCCAGACGAAACCGTAAGACGAGAACAGGCAGCGTACTGATAAACGCGTGTTGAAAGAACATGTACCGGAGATCAGCTCCAGGGTTTTGTCCGTGAGGTTGCCGTTTTGAGATAGGTTCAGCAACGTCAGAGCTTTCAGGTCCTTGATGTTCTTCACGCCAGCGTCCGTGATCAGCCCACCACAGACCTCCAGGGACTGGAGGTTCTTGAAAACTGAAACAGCGGTGTGATGTTCAACATGCGGTGAGATTCCTTATTTACAAATGGAAGAATATTCGCTGGCATAAATGAATGCAACACTCCTGTAAGATGGTTGCAAAGAAATGAAACACCTCCCCTAGCAAGATAGTATCGCACCAAGCAAGCTGTTGCATTTTTCAGCACCAACATAGTAAGTACTCCACATGCATCATCTTTTGAGTATGTGCACTTACATCTGAAGCAATTTGTGCCAGCATCAGTTATGCGAGCTCCAAAGAGGTCAAGGTGTGTCAGTCCAGTGAGACCTGCATTAACCAAATGATTTTAGCTAATGCCATGATATGATCAGGTAATCTAAAGTCTATAACAATGCAAAACATTGCGTACTGACACTGGGAAGCCCATACTATAATACAATTTACATGTGAAACAATCATCATCGTCAGAAGTGAAAATAAGCTAATCAGAGAGATGATAACATGATGCAAAATTAATATAGCTGTCAATAACATTTTTCTGTCAAGGAAAGTCCTTGTAGGTGATAAGATGCTTCTGTTCAAATAAAACAATCATACTACATCCAACTAATGTGAGAAGCATACTTGTAAGAGCTGCTAAACCAGTATCTGTGATTTGGCGATTGTCAAGATTAAGAGACTTCAGTGAACTCAAGCCAGAAATCTTCTTCAGACCAATGTCAGTAACCAAGGTAAAAGAGAGATTGATGCTCTGCAAATTACGTAGACCTGCAGAAAAAGAACAACATTAAGAACTGTTTTTGAAACAAACATAAACTACAATATATTGTAACAATTTAAAATCATCCTAGTGTAACAACTTAAAGTCAGAATTCATGAAGTGTATGGGTAAGAAGCATCTACTGAGAACACAGGTTAATTTTATAAAAGGCTGCAGAACCAGCAGTGTAAGTTAACAAGCCAACGCGGAATCTGAACTGTTCTAGGGTGGATATAAAAAAGAAAAGAAAAAAAACATCAACTGCAAATACTGCTAGCATTTGTGCAGGGTTTAAACAAACCAGAGAGATGACGAAGTCCATTGCTCCCAACTTCAGTGTCTGAAAGCTCCAGGCTTTTTAGCTGCACGAGGCCTACAGCACATCAAGATGCAAAGATTAGACCAACAGATGCTTAGCAACAGCAAAAAAAAAACTCAAAATGTATAATGTAGTACTCCATAGCAAACAATGAAAAAAAAGAACATATAGGGGATTGCAGCAGACAACCAAGGATGATAAACAAAAATAAAATTTAAAAGCAACAGCATATGCCATTTCACAAATGGTAAGCTATGACTTACGTCTTACTATAAGAGTCTAATTATTCAGTATCTTTTGTCTTAACCTTTTCTTAATAAAATACCAGGTAACCATAAAATAATTAACAATTGCCAGCATAATGTAGAATTTACCAAATACCAAGGCATTGAAACCTCACCTTTCAGGTGAAATAGGCCCTCATCACCAATCTTGCATGAGTCCAAGTTCAAGCACTCCAAGTTGATCAAATCTGAAAGCAAAGAAGCGCATCAGAAAAAAAGCAGTTTATGCATTAATTGATACACAGTGACATTATAATTCTGATGAACTTCTAGAAGGAATGAAGGATCAATATAAGAATTGTGTGCTTCCATGATTCCAGTAACTGCTGCACTTATAGGTTTATAGCACGTGCAAAAAATATCATGCCAAAGATTACAACACCTTCCTTGATGCCTTCCAGGCTTGCATCTGCTTTCATCTTATCAGCATTACTTGTGCATGGAAGAAACAGTGAACACTGATTTATAAGGATAGCTCTGGTTATTTTTCTTATATGATATTGATCAGGTTTTATGGAATACCACATTAAAATGCTTTACCAAGAAATGTGCAAACATAATTGTTACTTACATATAAATCCTAAGGTGAATCAATTTAAAGATAAAAAATGAAACAATATATACCTTTTAAATGAATTAAACAGGCATCTGTAATGTGGTTGAACCCTAAATTTAGAGCCTTCAATTTGACAAGACCTGCAAAGCAGCACCATCAATGAGCTAAACAAAAGTCGTGGCCTTAAAGGATATGGAATGAGGTTGCATACGCAGCCAGCTTGCAGCAAAACTGGTCCAAGCACATATGTTTAACAAGATATTAGGTGCAGTGAGATATATATTGATAACCTACAGTATAATTATTAATATAGCCAAGAAAAGTGATGAACCACTTCCCTATAAAAGATAATTGAGTTTGCCAAAAGTTCAGTAATCCACATCATGGTTACCTTCCAAATTCTCACAGCCTTCATCACATATGCCACACCGACTTAAATTCAACAAGACCAACGAAGCCAATCCTGCGACAGCATGACTCTTAAGTCTCTTAGTAAAGTTTTGGTATCCAAGTGGTTGACTAGTAGCTGTTTATGCAACAGTCTAAATGGATATTACTGTAGAGTCAATCAGCAAATGTGTACATGTAGGGAAGAGTGAGGGGATTAGATGTATTAAAAAATTAGGGAGTAGTCTAACAGCTACATGCCATGGTTAGGCTTCGTAAAGGAAAACACCCTTTGTCAAAACAAATGCCTCCTCCAGTCAACCAATTACTTTTGAAACTAACTACAAAATGAATTGTGTTTGCCACACCGCAGCATATTCTGTTAATGTTTTACTGTATATGTAGCGGTAACCTGTTCTATTGTAGCTGAAAGAAGTCTCAGGTTATCTAGTTGTCTACTGATACAAGCACTCTTATTCTGACCCTTATCGTAACATATGTAATGACAACTGTGTTATCGGTGATGCTTGCACATTTTCATAGGCGGGAACACCTACAAGGATTTCTCAAGACTAAATACAAGATAATTCACGGAAGACGGAAGTGACAATTGATAGCACACTATGCCTAGGGAAAGATATAAAACCTGATATAACCTCCAAACAAGCTGCAGTGACTGCACAGCCCTCCAGGTTTAGATGAGCTAGCTTGTGTAGACCTGAATCAAATGAGCAAGCAATATAAAACATGAGCTAACTTCAAATGAAACATCATGTAGGTCAAAGAAAGCAATATACTAAAAGCAATGAGTTAGTCAAAGAAAAAAATATAAATACAACTACACAAGGGCATGCAACTTTATACGGTAAAATAAACTAAAGCAAAACAAGAACCAAACATTGTAGTGAATAAAAGGAAGGAACTTATTTGTGTTCCTTGGAGTTACCTCTCAGATAAGAAACACCAAAATCAGAGATTTTGCAGGAAGACAGTTGTAGCTCTCTCAAATTTGTGAGATCTGCAGGAGGAAAATGGTGTTTGTTATCCTTGGAGATCATTGTAAGTACCATATACTGATCTACACTTCACAACAGTCAGTTAAGGAGAGGTGCTACCTGACAAATATTTCATATCTGAATCCGTGATGCAATTACAGTATCTCATATTCAGTTTTTCCAGTTTTTTCAAGCCTGCGACACAAAGTCTGTTAACCATCCAGTGGAATTTAATTGGAATTCACATCATAGATGCATGCTAGTTCTCTTTTGCTTTACAATATGCAAAGATAAGCATTAGGCATGTTGGCACACCAAAAGGCTCACAGCTATTCAGTTGTCTTTGTAACAAATGGTTATAGGCGCGCAAAGTCTTCCAAACTTGCAGTAAATAAGGTGGCAGTCTGCTCATAATTCATAAATAACGAGCTTAGAGAGAAAAGGATACCTTTCAAGTGCACAAGCCCACCATGAATCTTTGGGCATCGCTCAAGGTCTAAGTTTACCAAATTAACTAAGTTTGCAAAGGCTTTTGCTCCTTCAGCAGTAACAGCCGCACATTTCTTAATGCTCAGTGATGTCAAGTTTGAAAAGCCTGCAATGTTAGGAGGTTATCGAGGCAGAATAACAGCTCAGAGGATATCTAATACTGAAAGAGGATGATACCAGTATATCATACAGTTGGCAGCAAACTCAGCTGTTGTGCTATCAGCATAACACTGACCTGATAATGTTTTAAGTCCATGTTCTGAGATTCGATCACAGTAATCACATGCCAAACTTTGCATGCTTGAGCAATCTTTAAGAAGATTCAATCCACTATCAGTCACATCTGAGCAAGAGATGTCAACAGATAGCAAGGACTGCCCTTGAGAAGCCACTACTTCCATCCAAGCATCAGTCACTCCAGGGTATTCTCCCAGACAAATATCCTGTTACAAGCAGATGAGCCAAGTTAGGTCCTGTTCGAAGTACCATCAGTAAGCTTAGGACTAGGTTATGCAGGCCCCTACAGAACAGTAAACAACTAGACATCAAGACCTGGTAACATGCCTTTTTTTCGTTCCCTAATAGTAAGCATCCTTGTTCAGATTCCACCGGAAAGGCAGAGTTGTTTTTTTTGGAAAGACCAGGACCATTGCCGGCATATATTATTATATTAATAAAAAGAAGAGATTACATGCACAAGTTAAGCAAATTTATTTTCCTGGAGCAAGCAGACCACCCAGTCCAGGCGATTAGAGCTAAGGGACTACTCGCTAATTCTAGGAACCACCAAAGACGCAAGGGATTTAGCCCCTCAGACACTAAGTTTTCGCCTCATCCTGGATAATATTCCTTAAATTTCCACACAAACGTGTAAGATTCCATGCGTTTAAGTTCACCCAGAATGGCGTGCCAAACAAGAACAGAATCATCACCTGCAAATCACAATCATGGAAAGCCCCAAGCGATGCCTCCGTGAGGTATCCGGACTCCACCAGCTCATTGAATATCTGCTGACTAAGATCCCTGGGCAGCTGGGAGAAATCAGAGTACCTATTCATGTCCTGCAATTATCCCCATCAATTCAGCCAAGAACAAGCACTCCTTCAGCAAACAGCAAACAGAAGGCAGTAAAATCACCTCGCGGACTTTGGCCACGCACAGCTCCATAAGCGACGGGCACCGGCCCGGCGCTGGCCCCTGCCCTCTCCTGTGCACATCAGCAGAGTTGCTGCGGGGCAGCGTGTGCAGCAGCCACTTGAAGCTGCCGCTCTTGGAGAACCTGGCGCTGTAGAGATCATCCTCGTGGACCAGCTGGCCCCTTTTCCTCGAGCAGGCCCATGGCGACGGCGTGCGCGGCGTGCACTGAACGCAAACCAATCACCCCCTGACCCTCGATGGGCTCAAAAGAAGACACAACAGTATGGCTTCAGGCTGATGCCTGTGTGATTTTTTACGACCTTATCATCCATTCCCCCGCGTGATTACGACCAGTGACAGACTTCACTTTCTTCGTCTCCATCCTGAAAGTACCATCAAAACGTTGTACGGTTTTCAGATTTTTCACTCTCACTGCAGTAAACAAGCTCACAAGCAATAGCTAGACTATGTTTGCAAGCAATACTGAAACCCCCCAATTACTCAATTCCGGGTGCAGATGTGCACGCAATTGAGCGACTAACAATGACACCTGCCAGTCCCAAATGCAATCAAACTCACAAGAAAAAAAAATGATCCTACCACAGTAAAACAGACATCACCTACGCAGGGAGCAAAGCATAAATCCCGCGAGAGCCCATGATCACCAAACCAAGAGGGAAATTCGCGAGCGCTGCGGCGGATCAACAACCGCCGAAAAATCGCCCAAATTAACAAGCAAGAGATCAAATCTACCCGATCGGATACGGGATTCTCACCGAGAAGCCGCTGAGCCGCCGGGCCAGGGTTTAGCCCCGGATTAAGGTTAAAATAAGCTCTGCGCCTCGAATCATCATCGCATCTAAACTAAAACGAACCCGCGAGAGAGAAGGGAAGAGGCGACAGGGACACCAAGGCGAGGAGGGAGAGGCGGAGAAGAAATGGTTAAAGCGAGAGCCGAAGCAGCGGGTGAGTTCCACGTGTCGCGAGGCCGGGCTGCGCCGTACGTCCGCTGTTAGTAAATCTTCCACTGACATGCGGGGCATAAGGTATGTTGGCCACCTGTCAGTGACTGGCGCTGGATTTCGGGTTGGTGGCCGATAGAGATGAGGAGATGGGGGCCACGCCACAGGGGAGCGGAGCGGATAAGGCAAAGGAGGAGAAGCACCGGGGCCGGGCGCACGGCGGCACGGCTCCAACCACCCCCGGGTTGCGCTGCCGGTATTGTGGGCCCGTGGCCGCTGGTCCGTCCTGTGGCCTACACGTGGGCCCCGCAGTTTTACTCGTTCAGTTACGATTTTTTAAAAAATTGGTTGTAGCGTACGGGTACTGTGGCCTCCCGCCGTCCTGCGGCCTGCACGCTGTACGCCCGCAGCGTACTACACGTACGGTACATTGGCATACTGCCATATCGGCATGGTCTGTGTGTAGATTTTGAGTGTACGTTTTTTTTTCCGGAAGAGAGAAATAGTCACGAATCTGCAAAGTGGTATCCACGGGTCCCAGGAACTTATCAGCTCTGACAAGTCGGATTACCCGGGTCAAGGCATGGAGATACGTGGAGCACAAATTCACGGATTTTTCTTGAATATCACAAGATACTTGTCGGGATATTTGTTGTAAACTGACTTAGATTGCTTTCTATGTAACAACTAGATCCTATCTGATTGTAGCCCTATGTCGTGAGCCTATATAAGGCGGCCAGAGGGCGTCTCCCGAGGGTGACTCATCCCATCTCATGTTAACTCTTCGCCTCTGCGATCAGCAATACAATCCACTAGAACACAGGACGCAAGGTATTACTCTCCGAAGGCTTGAACCTATCTAAACCTTGCGCCACTATGTTACCATTCAAGTTATAGGTCTCGCGATCTTCCCCGCCTACAAATCTACCACCTGGATAACACCCTGGTGGACTGTCGGTCACTAAATCCGACAGTTGGCGTGGTAGGTAGGGGTGGTTGTCAAATCCTCCTAGCGAACTTGATGGCATCCCGCTCGGGTGTCATCTTCCCCGAAAACATGAAGGACTTTCTCGCCCATCCGATCTAGCTCCACTTCGGGAGCATGTCGGTGGACTCCGACTCCATTGCCTCTTTCGCCGACTCGGCGTCCGCCGCCAGCTCGGCATCCGTCGGATCTGTTTTGACGGAGCAAAATCTTCACCCGAGAATCATCACGCCGCTTACCAGGTCAGCGATCTCTCTCTCAGAGAGAGTCCCACAAATCCTCGCGGCAACCCGCCCACCCACACCCTCCGATCTAATCGCGGGGCTCGATCGCATCAGCAACACCATTGCTGAGTGCATCAACCTCTCCGAGGCGGCACTGCGCTCCAAAAGATCGGTGTCGTTGTTTGACTACTAATTATTAGTCGACGACTCCGAATTTATTAGATTCAAACTTTATATTGTAATCTTTGACTAATAATTTGACTACTAATTTTTTATTTTTATAATGTAAACTTTATATAGTTGGATTCATGATCAAATATATTTTACCATAATTATAAGTTTATAACCATAAGTAATATAATATAAGATAATAAATGGTCAAAGTGTTATTTGAAAGACCATGCCAAATCATACTATGCCATATAAAAATAGAGGGAGTATAAAATACAAGAATTTCCTAAGAGGATCACCTATCATTTTCCTCGATCAGCACCAAGCATGCTGCTAGTGTAAAGTGAAATCAACATGTCCTTTATGCCCCATTATCTAAATAGAACGAGAACCTATAGCCTGAAAGAAAAAAAACAAATACTACTAGGGAAAATGGTCCTAAGTACCGGTTGGGAACCTCCTCTAAACCGGTACTTTCCAACCGGTACTGACAATTCAGTACTAAAGGGGGTACTTTAGTACCGGTTGAAATAACCGACACTAAAGGATATTAAAAACTTAAAAAAAATACAAACAAAATTCTCACCCAGCCCTACCACCCCCCCTCCCCCGCCGCCAACCCCGTCACCCACACCGTCCTCCGCCCATCGCCCCCACCGCAACCACACTCTTATAATATATCTCATATATAAACATGCAACCATGACGAACAACTAAAACAGCGCCGGGGCGACGAATGTAACGAGCCGTTGGCGGAGCATTTGTTCTGATGAAGCCGCCGTTGAGCTGCTGAACTGACCGAGAAATGTCTCCAGTGTTGACCCAATCCAACCCAACCCCCGAGCCCAGCCAGCCTTCCTCGTCACTTCCGAAAACCCGCGTTCGGGACCCCACCCGTCAGCGCCGCACCAACCCACCGCCCCGGTCACCGGCGCGCGGGCCCAGGACCCACATGGCAGCAAGCCGCCCCCGGTTACAATATCCCGCGCGTCGGCGTCGTTTACCAGTCTCCCCTCCCGGTCGTCGGTCTCGACTCTAGAGCGACCCCGCCTCACTCCTTCCTGTCTTCCTCCGCCTCCGGCCCGGTCCTGGCACACGGTTTCCACGCCAGCAAGGGGCCAAGATCCCATCAGATCAAAAGGGAATTCCTGAGAGAGAGAGAGAGAGAGAGAGAGAGAGAGAGAGAGAGAGCGGAACCCTTCTTCGCCATTTCCGTCCAAGTGTTTCCCCGTGGAGTCGTCGTGCCCTGTCCGGTTTAGGTGGGCGCTAGCCGGGGCGACGGGACGGGAGCATCGGCCGGCCGGCTGCGGCGTGGCGGCGCTCGAGTTCTCTTCTCCCCGGCGAGGCGGTGAGTTGTCGCGTAACATTCTTGGAGCTCCCAGAGTTCCAGGACTCGGCTCCCAGCTGGCGTGTTCCCGCGATTGGTTGCGGTCTGATCAGGTCAGATTGCTGTCTGGCCTGTTTTTCGGTGGATTGCAGACTAGCAGCATAGGTTACCTTTATGGCATCGCTGACAGCAATTGATCGGGGGGTGGGGGGTGGGGGGCTTGACCTACTGATTCCTGAAGCAGTGAAGCTGCTTTTTTCCCTACCCTTTTTGAAATGCTTGGAGCTACAGTTTTGCTCTAATTAGCAAGGGATACCATGTTTGGTAATTGGTACTGTATGCCATTTGAGGCCTGTGCTTCCTTTTCTCATAACTTCTTGTGTTGGTGCATGATCAACTGTCATCTGACAGATATGGATAATTTTTTTTCTCTTCTTTGCCAGTTTGATGTATCCGTCCTATTTGCCTGCCTATGCTGCAATGATTTGGTCCTGGTAAAGTCCGAGTAGTTACTGTTTGGACTGTACCAATTATAGACCTCGCACACTTGCACAGTATCGGCAGAAACGAGATATTTTTCTCACTTTCCTTATTTACTCCCTCCGTTCCAAATTAAACGACATTTCTAAGTTCGTAGATATTATTATGCACCTAGACATACACTATATCTAGATGCATAATAATATCTATGAAGTAAAAAAGCTAAAACGACCTACAATTTGCAACGGAGGGAGTAGTTGCTTTGAGCCTTTGAACATGTAGAGCACCTCTAGTTGTATTGTACAATAAATGCATGGTCGAGGCTTGTGCCACGAAAATGGAAAATAAGCATTTTTGTTTCCTAACCGAATGCATGTATTGTGAATGCTTTGATGATATAAGCATATCAAGTGCCAGCTCATATTGTACTACAGTAGCTAATTATATTTCTCATTCATTCCAAGTTGCTAAACTGAATGCTTTATTGTTTTTTCAGTTTTGATTGAACCTACTAGAAGGAAAGGAGGACAAATGAAGCACACTGCTGCACTTTGTACGAGGATTGAAGACAGGTAGCGCTATGGTAGTTGCTACAACTGCAGGAATGTTTCTTGTGTGTTTTGAGTCCCTCTGCCCCTGTTTTGGCTCAAAAAGGAAAGATGGAAGCGAAGACCATGTTCTTGCAGGACATTCCAATTCCTGTAAGTTAAAATGACATCTGGGTGATCGTGATGAAACCTCTAGGCACAGCAAAGCATGTCTAACCTGTTTGTTGGATGAAGTTGATACTAGCAAACAAGAGACATGCTTGTAATTTCTGGTGGTACAAAACAATTGCCATCGGTTGTGACATATTGCTTTTATTTTTTCAGTGAGTTCTTCTGAAATGAGGTCAATTTCTGATAGAATTCCTGGAAGCCCGCTTCGAGTACCTGCAAGTCCATCTAGATTTTCATTGTCTTCGCCTCCAAGTAGAAACGAGCCTTTAAACCTCAGTCTTGAACATGTTGTTAAACTGACACACAACTTCTCACCGACCTTGATGATTGGCGAAGGCTATTTTGGAAAGGTCTACAGAGCGGAGCTGCGAGATGGACGTGTCATAGCTATTAAAAGGGCAAAAAAGGTAACTTATTTTGTCCGGCAACGGGCAACTATACTAGCAACTTTCCTTGCTACAATAATTTAACTTTAGTCCGCATGTTTCCTAGGTAGATGGTAGAGCCATTAAGTGATCCATATTTATAGACCAAAAGAACAGTAGATGGGTGATGATCGATGAACTATGCACTCATATTCCATTCTTTTCCAGCAATAGGATATTGTTATGTGCTGCTCTGTATTTTTCTATATGCTTGTTCATAAGTTTCTTTTTGCATTGAGAATTTTATTACTCTAAGCCATTGTTTGCAGCATGAACTGTGGTTTTTATATGATTCATTTTGCAGGAACATTTTGTTTCTTTACGTGCTGAGTTTAGCAACGAAGTCACGTTGCTAAAAACTATTGAACATAGGAACTTGGTCCAGTTGCTTGGCTATATTGACAAAGCCAATGAACGGATTATCATAACTGAGTACGTATCAAATGGCACTCTTAGGGAGCATTTGGATGGTAAGCTGCAAACCGGATTGATTGTTTGTTGTATTCCTTCCAAAAATGCTTGATCTGATATTTGAAATCATCTTTCAGGTCAACATGGTCTAGTTTTGGGATTTAATCAGCGGCTTGAAATAGCTATAGATGTTGCCCATGGATTAACTTATTTACATCTCTATGCAGGTACACTTAGACTACATATGTCCATTTGTTAAGCATCAGGCAATTCAGTTAAATACTACTTAAATGTTCTTCTGCCTTTTTTTCCGATCCAACTCATGCACTTGTACTACTTCACAGCTGCAGTAAGGAAACACAGTGAACCATCATTCCTAGGGCATTTTTTTAAGAGAATATTTTCCTTTTGCTACTAATGCCTGTTTGGATAGGTTGATTAGGATACAATTCCTTAAGAGTTAGTTCAGAATTTGAACTAAACCTGAAATTGTTAGAGCAAAACCACCCAATCCAAATAGGCCACAGGAAGTTGTGACTTGCGACCACGTTTTTGTTTGATCAAACTATTTTAATCTTCGACGTAATACCACATATGAACTAACATCATGAATATGTGAAATTGTAACTCTCTTCAATAAAAAATGATTGTAACAGATTTATGTGCTTTAGTATTTTAGTGTTGATGCTGTATGCATCCAGATAACAGGAAGATTCTGTTTTGTTCATTCCTATTGACTACCTGCATATGTTTATTAACTCATAGTTTCCTGCCATTCTCTTTTGCCTTCAGAGAAGCCCATAATACACAGGGATGTGAAGTCATCGAACATTCTACTCACAGAAGGCTTCAGGGCCAAAGTAGCCGACTTTGGATTTGCAAGAACAGGTCCTACTGAGCCAGGGCAGTCACAGATTCAGACTGACGTGAGAGGAACGGCTGGCTATGTAGATCCAGAGTATCTGAGGACAAACCATCTTACAATCAAGAGTGATGTGTTCTCTTATGGTATTTTGCTCCTAGAAATTCTTTCAGGCCGTCGTCCTATTGAGGTGAGGAGGGGTGCAACAGAAAGGATTACAGTAAGATGGGTATGTATTCACTAGCCTACCCTTGTCCTGGTACCAATTCAATCTTTGATGTTTTTGCTGATGTATTTTTGTCAGATTCCCATTAGTGTTGCCTATGAATTGGGTATGTGGGATACCTAACCGGTTGCCAGTATTTTGGGTGAGGGAAAAGGTCCTTTCAGTTGCTTTAAAGTGATATCTCCAAGAGACATAGGTCTATGTGCCAGTTAGAAGTCATTGCAAACAAATTAGTACTAATAGAATGAAACAAGTATATTATAGAGTTGAAGAGATAAATATGAGCTCATTGTTCTGTGGGTGTGGTGGTGTTTTTTTTTTTTTTTTTTTTTTGGGGGGGGGGGGGGGGGGGGGTAGTTTTTCATACACCTCTTCCTCATGTGTGTGTGTTTTTTCATTGATGCATTAAGGTGGTGTGCATGCATTACAGCATCGCTTCGTTTCTTGACCAGCAAATTGGTAATTTTGTCACAATGTAAACCAAACACGAAGCTAGTTTTCATTGGTTAAATCGGTATAAATGTACTCTAAAGAGTTAACTGATGAAAACACCAATACATTGGATTTGCTAGTAGTAGTTGTTAAGTGGGCCTTTTCTGTTGTCAACTGTATTCTAGTGTTTAAGATATCTGAGACTCAGACTATTGTTGATGCAGGCTTTCAATAAATACAACAGAGGCAATATTAGGGACATACTGGATCCGATGCTAACTGAAGTAGTAAACGAGGATATACTGAACAGAATCTTCGATGTGGCGTTCCAGTGTGTTGCTCCTACCCGTGAAGACAGACCACACATGAAAGAAGTCGTGGAGAGGCTGTGGAAGATAAGAAGGGATTATACAAAAATGCAGAGAATAGCAGAATTGACTCTCTGAGTTCTTAAACCATATGATCCTGCTTGCTCTTTTTGCTTGGGATATAGATCAGTTCCTGGTGGCTGGTGAAGACCAAAGATTCCACACAAAAATAATCCAAAATTTGTGATTTGTGAAAGTACTGGGATTTGTACAGGGTTGCATTGTTGTATGTTGTATATCGGGCTCCATGTTTAAGAGATCAATGTGCCGTACAGCGGCGAGTGGCCTGCGATTGATGATTTCCCTGTATAGCCCTAAGCCCATTAATCAACTTAATCTGTTCAGTAATCTGCATCCTCAAGGAAAGCTTCTGTGTTGTGGCTCTTGGACTCACTATTAATACGTGCACTTTTGGAGTACGAATGAAATAAGAATTACTAACTTCTCCTGGATACAGCTAGATATAAAACAAGCTGGAAGTTATAGTTCCTCATTAGTCATTCACTCATTCGTGTCACCTTGTAGGCAAATCTGAAACGCTTCTTTGGAATGCCTATAGATTCTATAATGGAATCCAAATTCCAAATGATGCAGCCAACATATACAACCAACGTGATAAATAGGACACATTTGGATGGAGCCAGAATCCAAATTCGAAACAAATGCTGAAACAATCACAAATACAAAGGTCCCAAATGGTATCGGTTAGCAGTACAAACATTCCATCAATTACAGCCCCTCATTAGGACAAAATCCTCTCAACTAGACAGCCAGTAGCTAAAACCATCTATCATTGTGCAAAGCTTCTTCCTCGTCAGAACGCCTAGGGTACATACAAAAGCTGACATGAAAAAGAAACAGCACTTTGTTTTGGTATCTCCCGATAGATTCACTCAATGACCCAAATAGGCCGGACAGATGTATGCTTAACTGTTATGTTAGAAGTTCGAGTCGAGATTATGGTAAAATGAAGCTTGCTCCATTCATGTGCTTTATCCTAATCTACCACATAAACCTTTGTGTCCCAGGCTCATGTTCCCAATTGAATGGTCGGAACAGAAACATCACCAGAGTAAACACGTCAGCAACCGCATAGAGTAACCCCAGAGCAAGCAATTTGCGGTTGCCAATTACTGGAAAATGAAGAACCATTATGACAAATGGAATTGTATAATATCTGAATTCAACCAACGGGGCAGGTACGAGAACTAGCATAACTGACAGAACAAATGATAGCACCCAAACCCTCGTCTGCGATTTCCCTGTAAGACAAGACAAATCAGAAGATACAGTTCATTATAATATACGAAAGTAGTTAGCTTCCCTACTTATATAAGTAAAGAGACCTACCTAAGATGTTGATGATTGAGAACCATGAGTACACATATAGTGGGATCAACATGTATTTCATCAACCAGTTAACTTGGATAACCTTCCTCCAAATGTAGAAGGTATAGTGTCTATTGTCAGCAAGAAGATATGGATGAGCAATGCTGCATCAAAAGATGGGTTCCTAAGTTGGGAAAACAAACAGAACATAGAGAAGAAAAGGACATTGTTGTCTGACTAAAAGAGAAAAGTGAGCTGATCAAGATTATTGTGGCATATATTTCACCACAAATCTTGTTCCACGCTTAAAATAAAGCATTATGACAGTCAAACTGTTTTGCTACTTTCCTTTTGGCTTCATTATGGTTTCAACAAAATAATGAGACATCAATGGTAAGCGTGTAAAGGTTCAGCAGGAAGTCTTTGTGCCAGTTCTCATACTTGGATAAAAAAACCAACATGAAGGAAGTGCCTAGGTAACAAACCTGAAGAAATGTACAGCAACAAAGCTTAAACCAAGACCCATCAATACTGCCAGAAAACTACATGTTTTATTCTTTCCAGACAAGTGGAACAGGTCCAATACTCGTCTGGGAGAGAAATGCCATGGTAGGAGGGCAGCGGCTGAAACTAGACCGAAGTACAGAAACTGTGCAAAGTGGGGTGAAACAACATGAGCTTCCTTAGCACCTGCATCACTCAAAGCAAGGGAGTGCTTTTAGCAATTTTCAACCTTTTACAAAACAAACAGCTAAAGCCTTTTTGAATCACTTAAAAGTAGGAGCAAGGAGAGATAAAATTACCTAGTACAATACCACCATTCCAAATTATGAATGCAACAAATGCCATCATGACAACTGCAAATGGCGCAAAGGCAATCAAAACTTCACACTTCGAATTCCATAACTTCAAGCAGATGTCCCGTAATTCCTCTGCAAGACCTGAACATTACTCATGAGTCATAAATTATATATATGGCATCAAATTATTGCACGTAATATAAAAACCAGAATCTCAGTAGCTGTAAATGCGAATTTCTTAATTAAAGGAGAAGAGCACTCACTGCTGTAGAGGTGACTAGATTCAGAAATAACCAGCTTCTTACTTATGGGACTATTAATTCGCCGCCTTCTCAAACCTTGAGCAGCAGTTTTGTTACCCCTGCCAGACACTACTTTGTTTGACTGATGTGTTGCTTCAGTGTTCTCTTGAGAAACATTGTCCTTGGGATACAAATCTTGTATATATGAGATAGCTCCGTTGGCAGCAAAAAATATAATCCATATTACATTTGTCTGACGAAAAAGTATTGAAAAAGCACCAAACTGCAGTACAAACGAAATTCATTTAAGTTGATGATCGTCAACAAATTTATGACAAACATCATAACCCTGATTGCATGTTCCTACTCTGCAATCTATAATTTAACAATCTAGCAGTACATGCTCCCTTGACTGAGGCAAGATACACAGGGGAAAAACCCCCCAAAATCAATATTACAACGCATCCATCCTCTACAGCAAATAACTACGATTAAAATGGTTAGTCTATAGAGGATGATGTGGAGTCTCAAACAAAATCATGGATCCTAATAAGCTTATATGTGAATCCAACAATAGCATATATATTTAGCAGAAGGTGTCAACTTATCTCACTGAATTCTATAAAGCATTGTTTGAGCACTCACCGTTGCACTGATCCAGAACTGTTTCTTCAAGCAGAACAGGTACATTGCAAGAACTGCAGCTAATGATGCGACATCAGTGTAATAAAGAAAGGTGAAGAACCAGTGAACAGGATACAACGCTACAAGAATAGCATAGATAGTTGCCTTCCTCTCTCCAATTCCTGGCCGAATGCACAAAAGCAGGTCATGAAAAAGAACAGCGCAGACCATTGCCATGACAACATTAGTTGATCTGAGAGCTGCTGTGGAGCAAATAACATCAAATGTTTCTGCTAGACGAAACATCCAGGCAACAGGAAAGAAAGAAGCAACATATGCTAGTGAAACATAATACCTGCAAAATTGTAACAACAATCCATCATGAGGTAATTTGAGCTTGAAGCAATGAGGAATTGTCAAAACTCACAGGCCAGGAGGGGTAGTGATCATGGGATCCCACGTCAAGAAATCTCCACGGCAATACTGCTGTGCTTGGGGAACATGGAAGATCTCATCCTAAACAGAAGGCATGAGTTAGCATGTCACTAAATGTATTTTTATGGTTTACTCAAAAGTATTTGTTTTTCTACATTGCTGAATCAATGTATAACAACATGGAACGAATTACCCATTCCCCCAAGTAGTTTGTAACAAATATATAGATACCCCAAAACCCCATCTGCTTGTTCGACTTATAAAAATATTGAGAATTCCATTTTCTAGAAAGCCATGACTTATGAAAAGATGACTTGTAATGCATGCAATATTTACTCGTGTTTCTGCATGGAAAAAAAAAATATGGATCATTTGTGCAAATGCTCAAATTTGTATTTACTTGTATAAAATTACAAACATACATCAAACACCAAAGTGTCTTTGCATCATTCATGGAACGAAATTAGCTCGACCCGAGATGGCGAGATCTATGAAATAGGTATACCGTCCGATTACTTGGTGGGTGAAATTATTTCCCAAAGCACAGAATGCATAGCCAGTCATTTGGCTACTAGTTCACTCATTTTTTTGCTTGCATCCTCAATAGGCCATCGAAACCAGATAAATAGCATTCCATAGAATAGAAACACACTCAACACTCACGAATTGTAATGTCAAATATCAAAATCTCTCCTCAACAAGCGTAGCAATAGCATCCTGGGAAGAGAAGGAACTCACCATGTAGGGCTCTGGCACGACGGAGTTCACCAAAGCCGCGATCGGGATCGCCCACCCGGCCACTGTCGCTGCGACAACCAGCCTTCCCATCCCCCCAGACGGCTGGCTCGGCCCTCCGATTCGTAAACTCCTCTTCAGATCCAGCACTGCGCCCGTGAATGCGCTCCCTCGGTCCTGGGTCCTCACGACTCACGAGACCGTCGGAGGCGGCGGCGCAAGAGACCGCTGCGTCGGGAATGATTAGGGAGCAGTTTTCCGCGCGATACGAGTATACGACCCGGCGTGGCGGCTCCTACGCCGCGGTGGTGCCGTGGTCTCGCCGCCGCCGGAGCGCGCAGCGATCGTTGCTCGGCTCCGGCTCGGACTAGGCTGGCGATTTCGGGCCACAAAGATAGGCCCAGCCCAATAAGTTAAGTAACCAACCTGAAGGCTTGGCCCACAACCAGTTTGAGTGTTTCGTCGCAGACGGGGAGAGAAACATCGTCATTCCTTCATCCGCCGTGCTCAGGTCTCCTACCCGATCCCCGCCCCCGAGTACGAAGACGACGGCGGCGCTCCGGCGTTTTCAGGCGGTGAGACCGCGCCCTTGCGGTCTTCCCTGGTACTCCCTTCCATGTGAACTATTATTACTTTCTTGTATGCCCAGTCCCATGTCTTGTTGGTTTTGAGTGGTCAATTTGTGTGTGGAATTTTGCCATTTCGTTATCCCTGCGTCAGTGGAGAATTTGCGTAAAGACCCACCGTTGGTAGGAGGCCATGGAACCTGAGCTAGAAAGGGCGATTTAGTTGCTAGATTTTGCGATGTCAGATGCAAACAGGGGCGAGAAAGGTGCTTTAGGTGTAAGATCCAGCGAAATTAAATTAGCGGAGGTGTCATTGCGGAGCTTGAACTGGCTTTGCTAGGACCTTGATCCGGCAAAGCCACGGGAGCAAGGAGACATGGCTATAGGAGTGAAGTAGAATAATATTCAGATACCTTATTTGAAAGGTTTATGGTTCAATTGAGAAATTTGGAACTGATGATTAGTTTCTACTTATTCTTTAAGGCAGTTTCAATCCTATTGTTGAAGCAGTTGTCTTTGATATGATGGTGATCGACTATTCAATTACCTGTACAGTCCCTGGCACCTGAATCTTTCATAGACTATCTGTGAATAGCACAGCATACCTTAAGTCCAACAGAAACTGGCAACCATTCATACTGCTACCAGTTGATGAGCAGCTTAGAAACCAAGAATTTCCTGCACTAGACTCCAATTGCAAACTCACCCAGACTTGAGCAATTGTTGGGGCTGCTAAAGGTTTTATTCCATTCTTAGTGACGATCGCTTGATTAGCAGAAGTACAGAACTATATGAGCCCTGTGTGTGCCTTGCAATCTCTTCCATCTCTGCAAATTGATATTTTTTCACTAGATCATTTCTTTTAGCACAAGGAAACCCAATTCTGTACAAAACATAAGTGTTCCAAGGTCTTGATACAAAAGTTTCTCGAATAAGAACAGCATAGCGTTTACCTTAACTAAACTTCATGACATAGCAGAACTGAGATAACATACAGTTGCCACTAAACTGCCTAGCTTAGATTATTCGGTTGTTGGCGTTTATTAATGTAAGCCTCATTTTGTATGGTTAACTCATCAAGCACCTTGGGCAGCTTGTGTTGTACTCAACTTTCAAGAACTCGTTTTCTTCTTTGTACAGACTACAAAGATATAAGCTCTCCTGTGTGTTCATGAAGAAGTAACCATTAAATACCCTTGTGCCTTGTATACGGAAACAGAAGACATGCACATAGTTCCAGATAAGGTTACCATGGATGTAGAACCATAGTTTCATATGTTTTGTCCATCTATAATCATTTGTTCATTCTTTGTTTGAAATGTATAATTCCATCCTTTTGGGTCTAGGGTATCTGCATTAATTTTTTCTGATGAAACTGTTTATATGTCGAAGGTTCTTCTGTTTGCAACCTCTGAAGATTGTTGTTGGAGTGAAATTAATCTAGGTGCTGGTGTGAATGACAAGTACAGCATGCTTTGTGATTGTGAGTAAGAATGACATACCTATCTATGAGGCAGAAGTTGGATCCACACCAAAAGTAAGTACTTTGGACTTCATTTCCTTCCTATATATTAGGTTAAAATTACACTTATCTATATGGCTATATCGTTCCTCTGCAATACTGCAGAGAAACTCGCTCTCACTGGTATGTGGGCCATGCCACAGTGAGACCCATACATCAGTGGAATGAATCCCTCTGCAGTACTGCACAGGAGGCTCGTCCAGCTATATCTATAACATTTCATTTTCTTTTCTCCATGATATGAACTATTTCATTTTGTTGATATGATATATTGGGTATGTTAAAGAAAATTGATTTGGAAATAGTTGATAGATGAACATAATTCATGTTAGATCAGGTTCTTCATATCTTTTTTTAGAGTTCAAGGGGAAACAACCCCCTGTCCATATGCATTGCAAACAGGACAACAGGTTTAAGCAGTTACATCTCAGGGTCTCTCTTCAGTGCCTCAAGCCCCACACAGGAATTAAGAACTGTTAAAAAGCCAACAAGCTAAACAGCAGTACTACAACACTCCAACTACATTGAGAACCCCCAACTCAATTCACCTCTACTGAAACCATCACTCTCCAGCTGCACACAACAGGAGTAACTGGGAAACCCTGCTACTGTCTTTCTTTGCCTTTTTCCTGTTTTACAGCTTGGTGTTGATCATGAGGAAGCACCATCCTTCCAACAAATCCTCCCCGGCATCGCCACCAGTGCCTCCAAGCTGCTCAGCCACGCATTGTATCTCTCCAGATGTTTTGCAGGGCACAGCAGGGACCAATTCTTGAGCATTCCTGACATACTCCACCAAAGCTGCGAGAGATCCTTCCACCTGTAGTTCTGAAAACATAAGGAATTCCTCAGTTTCCAAATGGCCCACATGGCCGCGGCACAAAACATATTCATCACACAATGCTTCTTATCACTTATCCAAAATCTAGCCACAGATTCAAAATCCCTAAAGCCATCTGTGCCATCTATCTCAGCTAGTCCTACCCAAATCTGTTGGGCAACCACACACCCAAAAAACAGGTGATGAACAGTTTCAGTTTCAGCGCAGAAAAGACAAGTATTGTCTTCTAGTTTTCTTCTCTTGGCTAGATTATCTCTGGTTAGTAGTTTGTTCTTTGAGAGCAGCCATAAAAAAATATGCACCCGTGGTGGGATGTGCAACTTCCATACTGCTGGAGTATGCACAGGCACCACACCCCTAAAGTTTATAATTTTGTAGAGGGATTGTGACGAATAGATACCACTCAAGGTGTATTCCCAGATTACCACATCATCTTCACAAGTAAATGTAATGGTGGATGCTATCTGAACTATTTCCTCCCACTTTCTAAACTGGCTTGGTGTAACATGTTGGCAATGGCCAAGGTGAGTTTCCTAAACTCACAGCCACTCTCTCACACGCCTTGAGGTAGAAGAAGGGATAGGAGAACAGAGCACACACACACACTCAGTTTCAATTTGTGCTGCTGACCTGAATTGAGCTGCAGCTGCTCTTCTACTCTTTATAGAGACTAAAGTCAAACTAGAGTACATACTAGAATGAGTGCTTCTACCAACTACCTACTACTTAGTACAATACATGACAGGGCATGCTTGCCCTTCTACTCATGGCACTGCTGCCATATACGGCAGGCAGGAGCCAGTAGCAGGCTAGGAGCTCTACCAGCTCCATTGACTTTGCAAAAGGAAGAGAGAAGCAAATGAGCTGAGCAATTAACTAACATAACACACCTTCGAAAAGTACATTTCAGAGTTGCCCCATCCCACAACTCTGCAATGGTGGCTGATTGTTCATGAACCAGCATATAAATATCCCAAAACAGAATGGCTAAGCTAGTAGACCCCAGTCAGTTATCTTCCCAGAACTTAATTTGTTTTCCATTTCCTATGTGCCACCTATAACCCATTTTTGCCACTTGAGCTGCCCACATCACACCCTTCCAAAACTGGGAGGTGTTAGTGTCCCTACAAGAGAAAACATTGGGTTTCTTGGTGTTATACTTAAAATCAACGAGCTGCTTCCACAACTGATCCTCTCCACTCATGTATCTGGCAAAAGATAAATTGGTATGCTAGCTAGACATGTTTTAATTAGCACCAATCTCCCACCATAGGACAATAACCTCCCCCTCCAGCCTGCTATCCTCTTCAAAATCTTATCTACTAAAGGCTGCACATTTTCCCTCCTCAACTTAAGAGTAGTGCAGGGGGACGCCTAGGTAGCTCATTGGAAGGGCACCCACTGGGCACCCCAGGACATGCGACAAAACATGTGCATGATCTCCGTCAATGTTCATTGGGACTATCTCGCTCTTACTAAAGTTCACTCTCATTCCTGATAGTCTCTCATAGCAGTTTAGGACACATTTCAGATTTCTCACTTCCCCTCTTCCGCCGAAGAGAAAAGGATCGTATCATCAGCATATTGCAATGACACAATACCCCCCTGCTTAAAGTCTCCTAACAGGCCTTGCACGAGGCCATGTGCTGCTGCCTTAGTCAGCATTTTAGTAAACACATCCCCTGCTAAGTTAAAAAGGATGGGGGACAGGGGTCACCCTGTCTAAGACCTTTGCCAGTTTTAAAATAATTGCTATCTTCTCCATTCAAGGTGATCCCCACTGAACCCCCCACCACCACATGTTTGATCCATCTAAATCCATTCTGGACAGAAACCTCTAGTTTCTAAGACTTCAAATAGAAAATCCCAGTTCACCCTATCGTAGGCCTTCTCATAGTCTAACTTAAGAATTACACCAGGCTCTTTGCTTTGGTGTATGCTATGAACTATTTCGTGTGCAACAACCACACTTTCCAATATATACCTCCCTTGGATAAGAGCACTCTGCTGGTGGGAGATCAACCTATGAGCAATCCTATCCAATCTATTTGCCAAAAGCTTAGAGAAGATTTTAAAGCTGCAATTCAACAGACTAATAGGCCTAAACTTCTTCACGTGTCTAGCCTCATTTTCTTTTGGAATAAGTGTGATTAATGCAAAATTTAGTCTAGACAAGTTTAACTCCCCTCTATGAAAGGCTGACATTAGATCCACCAATTCTGATTTGATTATGTCCAAAACTTTTGGTAGAACAGGAAGGGGAGACCATCAGGCCCAGATGCCCCTTCCGCGTAACTCTCAAAAACTGCTACCTTAATTTCTTCCTCTGAAAAAGGAGCCCTAAGACCCTCATTGTCCTCCATTGTCAGCATTTCTTCTGCCCCCCAGAAGTTCTCTGCCAACTTTACATTCTTTCTATCCTCTCTCCTAAACAGCTCTTTATAGAAATCAACAGCCACCGCCATCATCTCTTAGGGGTCCTCAACCAGCCCATTGGCCCCCTCCAGGACTGAAATCAACTTCTTCCTTTTTCTCCTATTTGCTCTGTAAGTGATGGAATATGAAAAATTTGGTTTTTTATTGTTCCGTTGGCCATCTCT
>NC_028456.1:24241271-24270868 GCF_000263155.2 Setaria italica
TCCATCCCTTACAGAGCAAAGCTAAGATATTTCATGGAGTAGTTTACTTCTCTAAAATTTCTTTGTTTAGACTAAAGCTGTGGTGTGTATCACTGTATATAGATATATAGAATTGTACCCTTTATGGCAGGAATTTTTTTCTTTATGAAGTAACATATCCGTACTGTATTACTAAGATGTATGCCTAATCCTACCATTTGCTTTCTGTGGCAGAAAGAAGATCTGTCTTATGTATGCCTAATCTTGCATTTGCTTTCTGTGGCAGAAGGAAGATCTGTCTTATCACCATCAGTTTATCCTGCATGCTGCGTTAGATGTTGTTCAGGACCTAGCATGGACCACAAATGCAATGTGAGTATTTTATTGGTTGTGTCTTAATGTAGGATGTGGACACAATAATTCACAACCCAAAGTTATCCTGTAACATTTTATATATTGTTTACCTCACCTAGAACTTATAATCTTTTACATTCTTTTTGTCAGGTTCCTGAAGTCAGTTGATAGATTCAATGACCTTGTGGTGTCTGTTTATGTAACTGCTGGTCATATCCTTCAAAAAGTGACAACGACAGTCCTTTTGTTGTTTTACATGACATTGACTATATATCATTATCTTCGTTTTTCAAAGTTTGATCATAATGGTGTTATTGTTTCTTTAACTGCTAGTATGACACATACCAGATTCATGTTGCTTCATGACTCACGTAGTGAAGATGGAATAAAAAGCTTTTTTCAAGAGGTCCATGAATTTTACATCAAGGTAAGACAATTATTGGTCATCTACAGTCAGGAGAATTTCCCCAATGCATTCTAGATTGAATGCATTCATGTTTATCTCTGGACATGGTATTCAATTATGATGCCTCTATTTATCTTGTTCTTTGTGGCAGACATCATTTTCAACAGTAGCTGGTGATCATGCGATTTTTTTCATTTGAATTTTCTCATGACTGTGATGGCACTTTTTTAATTCTGTATCTTGCAAGTTGATGCTGATGTGTAGTTGTATGCAGTATCCGGGATGAATTCTGGAGTGTATATAGAACGCATTATAGTTTCCAAAATTGCCTTCTTTTTTTGAAACGAAGTTTCCAAATTTTCCTTACTTCAACCTACAGTACTTATTTTGTAGTATATAATATAAGGTTGTTTATTGCTGTGCAGATATTCCTCAACCCGCTTTACCTGCCTGGCTCTCGCATCACATCTTCTCATTTTGATACCAAGGTCAGGGCCCTCGCAAGGAAGTACCTGTAGTATGTTGGCATGGGTGTTTTATAAGCTTAGCATCATAATGTAGAAGCAGGCAGCAGAAGAGGCAAAAGTTCATTGGTCTGGCGCCATTTTTCCGTGCCCTCGTAGCTCGACTCTTTGAGAAATGCTGAAATGGGATGTTATTGACTTATGCACATCAAATCCGAGCTTCCTGTAATTTTTCTTGGCTTTGGCTTGTGTTGTGGCCTATGAATCATTTTTCAGAACCAAATGACCTATGATTTGTAACTTTTGAGAATTTACTCGATTCCGGGAATTCAAACCTGAATGGGTTGTGCTGTACATGTCAGATCTGTAAAAGGGTGACATCTCCATGTAACATGGAAGCATTACATTGATTCCCCATCTTTGTCCTCTTCGGGGCTTGATACGGGAGCACGGCTGTGCGAATTTCACTCGTCCTTTTACCCTTTTTCCTTTGTTTGACATCATACCTTATGATCGTACCTTTCACTTGAGGTTGTAGATATATGCATCCATGACCCGCGTCCACCATGCAGAAAAGATTGCTCGAGTGAGATTTGATGAGTGCCAGTCCACTAGAGAGGAAGCTCAAGTTGTGTCCATGATATGGCCCGCCTTTTCTTTCTTTCTCTCCGCTTTCTGCCAGCCGGTCTCCAGTCTTCGCCACTCAAGCTCGTCAAGAACAGCGCTCGCACGTCTTCTTTGTGCAAAGGCGTGTCCCGATTACGCTCGCGAGTCGCGACCGTGTACTCATGCCGCGCCAGTAATCACTTGCTCCTACTAGCTATCGCCAACATCGGCCGCTGTCTTGTTGCACAGGCGAAAACAGTAACCCCGATTAACGTCAAAAAGCGCGGCGCGTGGCATGACGATCCGTGGCGCCAGTCGTCGACACGGTAGGCCAAGCGGCAGCGGATTCAATAGAGGATCTTGGGGGCAGATCCGTGCCGAGCGAACACGACGTTCGGGGGTGTTTGGGAAACACCATACCTGTCACATCGGATGTTTGGATGTTAATTAGGAGTACTAAACATAAGCTAATTACAAAACTAATTGCACAGATGGAGTATAATTCGCGAGACGAATCTATTAAGCCTAATTAGTCCATGATTTGACAATGTGGTGCTACAGTAACCATTTGCTAATGATGGATTAATTAGGCTTAATAGATTCGTCTCGCGAATTAGCACAGGGTTCTGCAATTAGTTTTATAATTAGCTCATGTTTAATCCTCCTAATTAGCATCCGAACATCCGATGTGACACTGTTAAAGTTTAGCACCTCGTATCCAAACAGCCCCGAAATAACACACGACACCCTCTCTCCCTGATCCTGACGACAGTAGCCTAAGCCTAGGTAGCCACCCTAGGCCAATCATGTGATGTGCCGTCTCCCAATGCAAAACCCCGTGGCCTTGATGCCATCTGTTGGGATTAGGCCTCCTGATTCGGCTAAACTCCAGATCGAGCTGGCCTCCTGATTGCAGTCAAGCACTTGACTGGGCAAACCCCGGTGGCGAATGGCGTCGCGGCGCCGGTTGCAGTCGCAGACAGCAGGCACACAAGAGGCGAGAAAGACGTCGTGCCCGCTGCCCGTCTTTCGCTTTCCCGAGATCCTGGTATCTTGGGCGACGAGCACAGGCACTATATATCCGACTACCGAGCTCCGCTCGCTGCCCAGCCAGCCGCCCAGGGACCCAGGATTACCACGTCGCATTTAAAAATAAACCGGTGGATTAGCACTCGCATTATTGGCCCAATTGCTCCGTGCCTCCGTGTTCTTGGGAGCACGTACGGCTGCTGTGATGGGAGAGGTCCAGTACTCCAGCTGCTCCGGCACATGGCTGGCCTCCAGCCAGCGTGCGGTCGTCTCGAGGCTCAGCTGGTGTCCGGTGGCCGGCGGTGGGGGCTGGTCGCGCTCGCGGGACACGCCACGGGCACGGAGACGAGCACGCGCACAGTACAGGAGTCGCTGCGCTCCGATTTCTCTGATGAGTGAGCAAGGGGTTAAAACCGGAGAGGGACGAGACGCAAGGTCAGTGCTGGCCTTTTTGGCGGATGGGTGCGCGGGGTAGGAGTACGCGGCGGATCTTACCGTCCCGTGCCGGATCCTTGGGAAAACGAAAGGGGCGCGCAGCGCAGGGGGGCTGCTTGTTTTGTTGGGGGTTGGGTTGGGGCGACTCGTCGCCGTCGTCGGCGCGGTTCGTGGTGGTGGCGGTTGGCGACCAGGGACCATGCTACGAGAGCGCTACTACGAGTGTTGGGTCGTAGGGCGGTAAAAAGGCGTGTGCATTGGTGGTGCAAACCGGACATGAAAGTCTTCGGGGCTTTGGTCTGTGTTTGGACCTTTTTTTCAGATGTCTGTGTTTGGACATTATTGAACTTGTGGGAAGAGAGCGTTCTTTATGTCGAGAGGAAGTTTGCGCTTGGATTTGGATGGCCGATGGCACGGCTTAAGCGAAACGGATTGGCGGTAGTGCATGATAAGATGGAAGTAGTGCAGAGTGGAGTGGTGGAAATGGAGGCGCGCGCTTCTTTCGTGTTGAAGCTTGCATCCCTCTTCTTGCTTATGGCGCATCAGCTGCCGTGCTTCCAAGCGCAACAGCGATGCGTCGCTGTGACCTGAGCCCGTTCAGTCCTTTCAGAAAAGGTGCTACCTCTCCCAGAAAGGCACTGATCGATTTTCCCAGTGACGGGTGACGGCTGACGCTAATGGTTTCCGTTCAGTCTGAAGAGAATCGGCTACGGTTACACCGCACGCCACAACTTCTCTCCGCCGCTCACCGCAACAGAAAGATGCCCAAACTTACCGAAAAATCGACGGCACAAACTTACCGAGAGAAAGGTCAGCATCCACTCTAGTGCGAACTGGGAACACCCTCGAGGCCCGAAGCAAGCGCGGAGCCACGAGCCGTGTCGTTCACTTGACCGCGGCCTTCTCCTCGATCTCCAGGCCTAAACGCGACGCCGCCGATGCGTCGCGGTACACCAATACGATAAGAGGGAGCATGCCCAAACAAAAGCACCAAAAAAGACACGTTCCTTTCCTCCCCGATGCGGATGTCGTCGCGCCCAGTGACGAAGCTAGAGCAAAATTGAGAGGGTGGGCCACTTTACCACTAGTACAGTGATACCAATGCACTTTTTCCATATCGAATATTTGTTGCTATTAAATTTTCTTCGCAATACCATCTTATTCAAAAATTTATTGTAAATATATGAAAAGATAAGTTATTGTTAAAGTACCTTTGATGATAAAATAAGTCGCACATACAAAATAAAATGGTAATTACATAATTTTTTGAATAAGACGAATGGTTAAACATCGTGACTAAAAGTCTTGCAGCGACAAATAATCGATATGGAGGTAGTAAATAGCACTAAAAGTATTCAAAAGTCACTAATGACATTGTTAATGTAAAGGAAGAGGAGAAGATAAAAAATCACGAATAATGTTGGGCATTAGGTGAACAAAGCATCTGACATCTCATACTTTATTGTACTAAACTAGCTGTTAGGCTTAAGCTTAACGATGTCATCCATTTATCTATCATTATTAGATTAATACATACAAATGTCAAAGCGATAACATAAATTCAAATACTCCCTTCAAATTTATTCTCTCTTATGTGAAATAATTCCATTACAATTCTCCAATTCTTTTTCGCAAGAATCCAAAAATTGAATCTAAAACCAGCAGTTATTTTTTCAACATATAACATACGGCCTAACACTATATTGCACGGTATTTACTACAACAGAAGAACCTGGAACCCTACACTCTACAGATCAACAAAAGCTACTACTCACTAGATAAGCAACCCATTTTTTGGCTCCTGCCGAACCAGTGATCATACAATGAAACATTATTTTGCAAAATTGGATGCTTTTACTGGAAAAAGATAAAGAGACAATATAATTAGTAGTTTAGAACTTCCAAAACAAACAACATTTGAGCAGCCGAGCAGCCCATCTGGAGGTATCGTGATGGCTTCAGCGTGGGTGGGAAACGAGCAAAGGGAGTGAGTAGGAAAGCTCTAGATGTGGAGGATTGATGGATAATTGATACGTACACAATCATGCATGCTGAGCTGAACGCTACCTCGCTCACAGACCAGAGAACACGCTGACGCGGCTGTGGCCTTGGGGGGTGCATAGAGTTGGACTTAGGGGGGTGCATATGGGGTAAAACAAGATGGTTAGCTCTTACTTTTGTTTTTGGCGTGGGTGCATTTGCACCCCCCAAACTATATTGAGCTTCGCCCCTGGCCGCGCCTCGTCAACCTTTTCTCAGGGACACCAGAAAAAACAGCGGCGCCCACGCCCACCCGCCCCCACCCACGCACGCCGCATGCATGGAGCCTGGGGGGCCGATCTGGTGCGGTGCCGCCGGCAAGCGGGCCGGTCTCGACCCGCCGCTAACTTGAACTTGACCTCCCCGCTTTTCGACACGACTTGCCAGCCGGGTCGTCCCTCCCGTCCCACACGACGGAGGTGAGTGAGATGAGATGAGCGTGAGGTCCCTTTCGGCGGCTGTGGTGAGGGACGAGCCGAGCGCGACGGGTGAGTGCGCCCCGGATATGCCCGGACCTCCGGCCGGCCGGCCGCGAAACCTTGGCGTGCATCCGTCCTCCTCCGGGAACAGTCACACTTCACGCTCACGTACACTGCTCCTGAAACTGCTGCAGCTGGTCCAGTTTCCTCTGGATTATCGTGTCGTATGCTTAGATGTTGTCATGTTGATCACACGAACGATTTCTTCGTAACATCGTCTGACTAATAGCTCTCGACGAGAAAAATGGGCACGGCCGGGCACCAAGAGACAGACGGTGCTGCTTCCATGTGTTGTCTACGCACGCTTGGGGCCTTTTCGGCCTTTTGGGTGGGGAGGAGGAGGTGTAAAAAGCTGACGACGGATGCTACGCTTACGTCCCTGTTGGGCAGTTCGGGAAAGATTCCACCCGTCATGGTGTGCCTGCCAAAGCCAGTGTGTGTGCAATGCGCATATCGGCATATGTGCCTGTTCCTTCTGAATCTGGAACAGATTGCTTCCCTTCCGCTTTTTCTCCACTTTCCGTTGTGCGGCATCAGGATCGTCGTCGCTTAAAACAGACAGTTCTCTTCACGGAGAGAAAATGGGGACAAGATCTTTTGTACCTGAGGAGTGAGGACATCACATGAATGGACAACTGCATGGGTCGAATCACGAACATACTAATATCCAAGCAGGACGCAACAATCCTTCACAAGCTAAAATATTTATGTTCTCCCGCTAGCTATAGGGCATTTGGTTTGAGTAAGATGGTGATGCTGGATTATCCTAACTTCAAACTTAATCATTTTTTGTTTTTGCGAAATGGAATGGACCGGCCCATCAATCCCTTTTATCTAGTTGAGCAAAGGGTGTTGCGCATTGAGCCGACGAATGGGACAATCAAAAAGATATGCTCTGATCTTTTCGCCATCTTTTCCTTTCAGCAATGTCAACACTTTTATCTAGTTGAGCAAGCAAGCATTTGGTTCACTCATTTTGGTGCTAGCTTAGAAGGGTACGTTTTCATTGGCTATCTTTAGGTTCTAGCTCAATACGACTGGACGTGCAAACGATGCATACTATCCTGCCCTCCTTGTGGCTCGGTATAAAACACATCATCTAACCTTCAATTTTGAGCCCTATATGTCGTCGTCAATGTTTCTCACTTCCTTAGCCAACTACAATCGTGCCGATACTGCCATGCCACCTCTAGACCATATGCATTATTGACTTCGCCGCCACCATGTTGTTGCTGCTAGAGATATTGAGATTGTAAACCTATAGGACTTGTATTAGAGATAACCGAGGAACTATAATTGGTTTAAACTCTAGATTGATTAAATTTCTTTGCTATATAAATACGTAACTGTGGCGAGCTAAGATAGGCAACCACGTTCTCCGAAACTCTTACATGGTTATCAAAGCCATTCTTCCCACAAACATCTAGCCTCAACAACACCCATAGCGTCCTCCTCAAATGCGGCGCCCCTAGCACTTGGCCCAACGATTTCTGAGAAACTAACCAGGGAAAATTATGTGCTTTGGAAGGCTCAAATCCTTCCTAGTATCCGAGCAGCTCAGATGATGGGCTACCTAGACGAGACAACACCGGCACCCCCGATGACGATGGAGGTTGAGAAGAAGATTGTCCCCAATCCAGAGTATACAAGCTGGGTGGTCAAGGACCAGCAACTTCTTAGCTACTTGAACAACAGCCTCACCAAAGATGTGCTTAGGTAGCAACTTTAGCAACGGCAGCCGAAGTATGGACGGCATTGGACACTATGTTCTCTACCAGATCCCATGCGTGAGCAACAAACTTGCGCATGCAGCTCTCCACCTCAAGGGAAGCACGTCCATGATGGCGTTCTTCACCAAGATGAAAGGTCTAAGAGATGAACTTGCTGCTGCCGGTAAAGTAATCGATGATAACGAGATGGTCTCACATATTCTTGCTGGTTTAGATCATAATTACAATCCTGTCGTTTCATCTGTTATGGGCTGATCTGATCCCATCACCCTTAGTGATCTTTATGCTCAATTGATGGCCTATGATACTCGTCTTGAGATGCTTCTTGAAGGACAAGGAAACAACTATCATTCATCTGCAAACTCTGTCTCAAGAGGACGAGATAATTATCGGGGCCATGGTGGTGGAAACTTTGGTCGTGGAAACCGTGGCCGTGGACAGTGTGGAGGTTCCAGTGGCCCAAACATGGCAAGGCAAGGAGGCAAGTATAGCAAGTGTCGATTTGCAAGAAGGTTGGCCATGAAGCACCTTCTTGTTGGTATAGATATGACGAAGACGAAGAAGAGCAGCAATTCTCCAAGACCGTCGGTGCTGCCTCAGCTGGGTATGGAGTAGATACAAATTGGTACATGGATAGCGGTGCTTCTGATCACATTATTGGAGAGCTTGAGAAGATGACCGTTCGTGACAAATACAATGATCGTGACCAAATCCAAGCAACTAATGGATCAGGTATGACAATAATTAATATTGGGCACACAATTTTACATACCCAAGTAAACATTTGCATCTCAAAAATATTCTCCATGTTCCTACCGCTAGCAAGAGCTTAGTTTTTGTTCATCATTTTACATCTGATAATAATGCCTATATAGAATTTCACCCTGATTCATTCTTTATTAAGAATTAGCAAATGAAGAAAATCATCCATCAAGGTAGATGCAAGGGCGGTCTCTATCCAATAGCTGCAAATCCTTCTGAAGGAAAATAAACAAGTTTATGGCATCAATAAACCCTCCTCTTCAAGGTGGCATAGTAGATTAGGTCATCCAGCTTTCCCCATTGTACATCGTGTGCTTAGAAACAATAAGTTACCTTACTCTCCAAATGAGAATAATAATTCGGTGTGTGATGCTTGTCAAATGGCTAAAAGTCACTAGCTTCCTTACTCAAAATCAGATAGCTTGTCTTCTTCTCCCCTTGATTTGATATATTCTGATGTCTGGGGGCGGCACCTACTTTTGTTGGGCATTTCTCTTACTATGTAAGCTTTATAGACGACTTCAACAAGTATACGTGGGTATACCTTCTCAAAAACAAATTCGATGTGTTTCAAGTTTTTCAAAACTTCCAAAATATGGTTGAAAGGAAATTTGACAAGAAAATTATATCTATTCAATCAGACTAGGAGGAGAGTATGAGAAGCTTAATTCTTTTTTCAGCAGATTGGTATATCTCATAGAGTTTTTTTTCCTCATGCTCATCAGCAAAACAGAGCTGCTGAAAGAAAGCATTGTCATATTGTGTAAGTAGGTCTATCCCTTTTAGCAAATGCATCTATGCCCTTGAAATTCTGGGACGAAGCTTTTCTTACTACCACCTATCTCATCAATCTCTTGCCTAGCCAAGTTCTAAACTTTCGCACGCCAACTGAAGTTCTCTTCAAAGAGCAACCGAACTATAATGATCTCTGTGTTTTTGGCTACGCTTGTTGGCCTAATTTGCGTCCATACAATGCTCAAAAACTTTCTTTCCGATCTATTCGATGTATTTTTCTTGGATATAGCTCCCAGCACAAAAGCTTCAATTGCTTGGAAGTTTCTTTTGGCCGGGTTTATATCTCCAGAGATGTTGTTTTTTATGACCAAATTTTTCCCTTTGCTAATCTCCATCCTAATGCTGATGCCTTCCTTCGCAAAGAAATCCTTCTTCTACCATCGCATCTACTTGGGGATGTAAATTGTGTTGACTCAAATGTTACTAATATTTTTTCTAGTGATGATGATCAGGATGATTCAAATGTTACTAATATTTTGTCTAGTGATGATGATGAGGATGATTCAGATGATGGTGGAGGAAATTGTGGAATTTCTGGTGAAGTTTCTTGCTTAAAAACGACGGCAACACCACCTGAAGCCGCACCGGATCCGAGCGTCTGATCTCAAGACAATCCGACAGCAGGATCCGGTTCTAGATCCTAGGTGGATCTTGTCGGGGCCAACGGGCCTGCTTCGCCCAGCCACGGCATCCCAGGCGCCAATGACTCCGCGACGCGTGGGGGCAGCGTGGGAGCGCGTGACTCTCCCACGCCAGCGCGTGCTCATCTCGCGTCCGCCAGCCTGTCGTCGCCACGTTGCCTTCCAGCTGACTCTGAATCTTTTGCGACCAGCGATGGATCAGATGCGGCACGGGAAAATCCTACGGATACTATGGTGTTTCATCACATGCAGCTGCGACACCAGAGTTGCAAAGACCCAGGACAAGACTTCAAAGTGGTATCGTCAAACCGAAAAAATTCACTGATGGCACTGTGCGGTTTGGAAATTTTTGTGTTACAGGTGAACCATAAATAGTAGATGAAGCATTGGGAGATACTAACCGGAAGAGAGCTATGCAAGAATACTATACGACATTACTAAGGAATCAAATATGGCACTTGGTTCCTAATACTATAAAATCAAGAAGAAATCTGATGGTTCAATAGATAGATACAAAGCACGTTGTTGGTGTCAAGAATCACGGGTCAAGACTCCGGCAAGTAAATTTGTTTTCTATGCGCGTTAGGCCCGGATGGTTGCACGAGGGGACACGGGGTTTATACTGGTTCGGGCAGGATTGCCCTACGTCCAGTGTGGGAGGCTGCTCGTGTTACTCGTGTGGAGTTTGTAGTAGGGGTTACAAACGGGTGAGAGAGGGAAGCTGGTCCCAAGTCTCTGTGGGTGTGTACTGATGCTCGTGTGAAAGGGTTGTTAGTCGGGGGACATCCGGTTCCCCGGATGGTTGCACGAGGGGACACGGGGTTTATACTGGTTCGGGCAGGATTGCCCTACATCCAGTGTGGGAGGCTGCTCGTGTTACTCGTGTGGAGTTTGTAGTAGGGGTTACAAACGGGCGAGAGAGGGAAGCTGGTCCCAAGTCTCTGTGGGTGTGTACTGATGCTCGTGTGAAAGGGTTGTTAGTCGGGGGACATCCGGTTCGCTCCAGAGCCGTCCCTTTCTCGAGCCTCCTGGTCCTCCTTTTATAGCGTAGGGAGGACATGGGAATTACAATCGAGCTAGGAGTAAAGGGGAGTAAAAAAGGGGAGCAAGGAAGGTAAAGTACAGGGAGACAAGCTGAGCCACTGGGGTTGCCGTTGGGTCCCATCGATGACCCAGCGGTCGGCCACTGTAGCCGAGCATGCGAGACGTGCGTGGCGACCGACCACTGTAGCCGTGCGAGTTGATGATGATGACTGGCCACCGTAGCCGTGCACGTTGCGGACGATGGGCGACCACTGTAGCCACGCGTGCTGGCCGGGGGGTGCGGCTAACACGCCCCTACCACCAGGCCGAGCGGGAAACTGGGCGGCGCACCTTGCAGCATGGGCAATGAGTGCCCTAAGATGAATGTCACAGGGTAGTAGGGTTAGGACGGTGCAGCTATAGCCCTGTGCAGTCGTGGTAGTAGTGCGCCGCCCAAAAACTTCGGCGGGTCACGTCGAGGACGCGCGGGCGCCTCTCCGTGTGTCAGAGCCGTATTCCGAACGCCCCCCCATCGGTTGCATTTATGGCGAGATCGGTGGGGGCCCACAAGATCTGCGCCCTCGTTCGCTGGTCCACGCACGTCCTTGGGCGAGATGAAGCTCTATCCTATGGGTCCGGATACGTCCAACCCCTAGCGCCCGGGGTCGGGCGAGACGAAGCCTTGTGACGAGGGGTCGGGTGCGCCCGACCCCTCGCGCCCTCCCGTCCGACCCCTTGCGCCCAGGGTCGGGCGAGGCGGAGACCTGCTGCGAGGGATCGGGCGCAACAGGTCGGGCACGCCCGACCCCTCTCGCCCGGGGGTTGGGCGAGGTGGAACTCTCTCGGCAGGGAAGAGGAGCGGTCTCGGGGGGTCGGGCGCGTCCGACCCTGTGACCCGGGGGTCGAGACAAGTCGGCGGGGGTCACTATAGCTGCAGGTGGGCCCGGACCCTTATGTCCGTCGTTTAAGAAATATAAGAAAGTCGTTAATATTTCCCCCCAACACACGCTTAGTAGCAAAAGGTTTTAAACAACAGTATGGCATTGACTACGAGGATACATTTAGTCCAGTTGTTAAAATTGCTAGTTTTGTCTATTGCGATATCTAAAGGATGGTGTTTGAGGTAATTAGATGTTCAAAATATGTTTCTGCATGGTGTTCTGGAAGAAGAGGTTTATATGCGTCTGTCACTAGAATTTGAAGATCCTAGTATGCCTAATTTTGTGTGTAAGTTGGATAACGCAATTTATGGCTTGAAACAAGCTCCACGCGCCACGGGCCTGGTATGCAAGGTCGAGCTCCAAACTTTATAAGCTAGGATTTTTAGCTTCTAAGTCAGACACCTCCTTGTTTATTTATCAAAAGGGACAGGTAACAATTTATATGCTAATTTATGTTGATGATATTATTGTGACCAGTTCCTCAAAGGAGGCTATGACAGCATTACTTCACAATCTGAGACAAGATTTTGCTTTAAAAGATTTGGGTAATTTGCATTACTTCTTAGGCATTGGAGTAAGTAAAGTTGGAGATGGTATTATTTTATCTCAAGGAAAGTATACTCAGGAGATATTAGCGCGTGTTGGAATGACAAAGTGCAAACCTACACCTACACCTACTCCACTTTCGGCTTCAGAACAGCTATCTATTAGGCATACATGAGAGTTCCTTGGTACAGAAGATAGTACAAGGTACAGAAGTATTGTGGGAGCTCTTCAGTATTTGGCTCTTATAAGACCTAGCATTGCTTATTCTGTGAATAAAATTTGTCAATTCTTGCACTCGCCTACTACTGTCCATTGGTCAGCAGTAAAGAGGATACTTAGATATTTAAAGTATATAGTTGATGTTGGATTAAAGATTCAAAGATCTAGCTCTCGATTGATTAGTGCATTTTTTGATGCTGACTGAGCAGGTAATGTGGATGATAGAAGATCAACAGGTGGTTTTGCTATATATTTTGGAAGTAATCTTATTTCATGAAGTGCAAGAAAATAAGTGACAGTAGCAAGGTCTAGTATAGAGGCTGAATACAAGTCAATGGCAAATGCAACAGCTGAAATTATTTGGTTAGAATCTTTATTGGCCGAGTTAGGAGTTGGTCTTGATCAAACTCCGTGTCTGTGGTGTGACAATCTTGATGCTACATATTTGTCTGCCAATCTAGTGTTTCATGCCCGTGCCAAATATATTGAAATTGATTTTCATTTTGTGAGAGAAAGAGTAACCAACAAACAGTTGTAGGTCAGGTTTATTCCTTCCAATGACCAGCTTGCCAATGGCTTTACCAAGGCGTTACCAGTTCGGAAATTTGAAGAGTTTAGAAGCAATCTAAACCTTGAGAAGAAGAAAGCTTTGGAAGGTTTAGATTGAGGGAGAGTGTTAAAGATATTGAGATTGTAAACCTATAGGACTTGGATTAGAGATAACTGAGGAACTATCATCGGACTCTAGATTGTAATCAAGTCAAACTCTTGTAATTTCTTTGCTATATAAACACGTAACCGTGGCGAGCTAAGATAGGCAACCACGTTCTCCGAAACTCTTACAGTTGCATCATATGTCCTTGACTGATCCCCATATTTTCTTTCCACTCCACTTCCTCGCTTCTACTTGTTCATTTTCTACACTTCCACTTCATCCAAGCATGTGTTGGCAACAAATTCGTCACCTCAATCCACAAATACAAGCACACCTCAAGCTTCCAATCTAAAAGTGATCAATAAAACACATCATTCCTTTTTTGTCCCTTTAAATGGTAATACGTCATCAAAATATTCACTAAGACTAGCCACGCCAGGAGGCCATACTAAGCGGATAAGAACAATTATCTATGTTTCCTTCTAGCTCTCGATTATGATGAACCTCCTCCATTATCTCCTATGAACATATGGGGCCCAAGTTGGAGAATTAGGGTTTGGGTGGGGACTCACTAAAGTCTATCCGCTGCTTAAAGGGTTTTGGGTGATGTGGGCTAGCTCATTGGTAGTAGGTACAGACTCGGCAAGATATATAACGAGGATGCTATTTACCACGATTGACGTAGATCGACGGATGAGTGGTGGCCAGTGACAACCTTGGCGGAGCCAGGTTCGCACGGCCAGGGGAAGGAGGGGAGTCAAGCAGTTTCCTTACTGACACTCCGCCCAAAAACAAAGGCGAATGGTTAGAATGGGGGCTTCATCCAAAGTTTGAGTTTGCTCTAGGAGAAGAAGCTAGAGGTGAGTAGAGCTCGGAGAAGAAAAAAAAAATGGTAACCATGGAATCTTGATCCAACTGCTATGAAAACCGAGCATCGTTTGTAAATATGTCCAGACTAGACATTGGTTTACTGTGAAAATAATCAGATGTTACCGACGTCGTGGGAGGTGAACCATGTCAAACTCTGACAAACCGGCCATGTAGGCGTGTTTAGCCCAGCTTGATTGTACGGGATCACGTAGCATGACCCGAGCTTGGGTCCAAACCTACGGCGCAGGCCGCAGGCCTACCAAAATGTTCGCGTCTCGCCGTCTCCCCCCACTTTGTTCAACATTTGATGCGGGAGCGGGCAAGGCGGGCCCACGGCAATATCCCGGATCTCACTGCCAGCGGATACGCTCGCTCTGGGCTCGCTGACCCAGAAATCCTCTGTAGGTCGAAAGCTCCTCCTGC
The DNA here is from genome assembly GCF_000263155.2 of Setaria italica. Taxonomy (NCBI): domain Eukaryota; kingdom Viridiplantae; phylum Streptophyta; class Magnoliopsida; order Poales; family Poaceae; genus Setaria; species Setaria italica. Next base: position 24,255,669 of record NC_028456.1, read on the forward strand.
CCCGCCATCCTCTGCGCCGCCTCCCCCGTGTGCCCACCCCTGTTGCCGCCCGCTCGCTCTTCGGCCCCTGGCCCCTGGCCGATGCCAATCCCATCCCGATCCCGTCGTGCACTCCGTCGCGTGACTGCATCTCCGGCGAGGACCACAGGCTACGCCGGCCCAGCTCCGCGCTAGGCTAGGTTCTTCGCGCTCGCGCTGCGGATAAGGCGCAGCGGCAGCCCTGGTGAGGTGATGGATGGGCCGGGCGCGGCGGCCACTGCTGAGGTCATAGGCCGGCCACGCATGCAGCTGCGCGTACGAGCGCAGGTACTGCGCCCCGCGCGTACAGGGATGCAGTGCAGTGCAGTCACGCCGCAGCGCGGGAATCACAAGGCGATGATTCAGTGTGGGGGGCGGAAAAGACGACGCGATGCCGGAGCTCTCAGCCAAATCCGCGGCGTCAGTGCGGGGCACTGTTCGACGGGATCGCGCGGGAAGATTTGCTCTGTGCTGGCTAGCTAGCTCTGGACGGAGCAGCAGCCAGCGGCTTCAGCGCGGCAGCTAGACCACAGGTTAGCGCCACGCCTACAGTTCTCGGTACTACCATTTGATTCCCATTAGTTTGGCACCGTCCAAAATACCGATGCCTTGCCTTGGAGCTAATCAAAGTCTCCACGGTTCGGTACAAGGTTTGCTCATTGGTCGGAAATGCATGTAACTTGTAGCGGCCGGATCTTGTCCATTTGTGAACGCGTACGTGCCATTTGATTCTCTTGTTGGATTCGGCAGCATCGATCACTAGTGTACCACACGCGCACACGGTGTGCCCCGTACACCAACGGCACCGGGCACTGCGTGGACGTGTCACGAGCCATTCCCTGCAAGAAAAGTCGTCATGCATGCAGGGGGATGGCCGGACGGGTGCGAGCATCGGATCCTCGCTTGCCCGTTCACTCGCTCGCCTAGTCGCGTACGCACATCGCAAGCATGCAAGCTAAATGCAAGGGGCTAGTAGGCCTGGTGAAAGGTGTCCCGGCCGTCTGGCTAGTGTAGCCGCTGCTGCTGCACTGTTCGTATCTGGTGGCTAGCTTCAGGCAAAATCTGGCATAAGATTTCCACACAGCGGCAGCCGCGGCCCACGGCAGGCTAGTAGAGGTAGCAAAATCTCCAATGCTGACACGGCTACTGCTGGGCATATTACTCGTGAACAGGGAGGGGATCGGGAGGAGAGAGACGGAGAAAGAGGTTTGGCCACCGGGCACTGACCAGTGACGACCATCTAGAGTGAGTGAGGTGAGGCTAAACTGGGATCGCCATCGCCTTCTCTACGCATTGCACTGCGCAAGCGCCACGGTGGTCCCCCGGCGGCCGGTTTTCAATCAAAGGATAACAAAGATAAAAAAAAAAACAACTCCTCCCCTCTCTATCTCGCGCGCATCCACTGAGCTACGGCCACCCCGCGGCTGTACCTGGTCTTGGCTTCCCGTGTTTATTTATAGACGCCCCCAGCTGCCGCTCAAAGCGACAGCTGGAGGAGGAGGAGCTCAGGAAGTGAGGATCGAGGGAGGGAGCAAGCAGCCAGAGCCAGGTGAGGGGAAGGGCTACTGCCTACTGGCCGGTGTCGATCTTCTTGCATCGAAGTGAGGCCGGAGACCTGGTCTGGGAGCGTGAGATGGGGGAGCAGGAGAACAACAACGCCGGCGGCGGCAACAACGCCATGGCGGTGGTGGACGAGGCGCCGGCGGCGGCCAAGGAGAAGGCGGGCCGTGCCGCCGGGGACCCACGCCTCCAGGGCATTTCCGACGCCATCCGCGTCGTCCCCCACTTCCCCAAGCCAGGTCCGGACCTCCGCACCCGCCTTCTCGTCTCGTCTCGTCCCGAACATAATCATTCGGTTGACCTCGAAACCGCACGCGCGGACGCGCGAGACCTCGATCGGGCTCTCGGGTACGGCATGGCTGCTCATCTCTCTTTTCCCGGCCGGTGCCGGCGCGCATGCATGCAGGGATCATGTTCAACGACATCACGCCGCTGCTGCTGCGGCCGGCCGTGTTCAAGGACGCCGTGGACATGTTCGTCGAGCGCTACCGCGGCATGGACATCGCCGCCGTCGCAGGTAAAATCAAACCGAATCGGAAACCACCCACCAAAGCCAAATCATCATTGGTTCATCATGGTTCGTGATGACCCGCTCGGCGCGCACGGCCGTTCACGACACCCGGTGCCGGCCGCTCGCCCGCCCGCCCGCCCGCCTCTCGTTCTTTAATGCCCATGCTGCCCTTGCCGCCGGCCGCTCGTTGCTGGCGTCAATCCCTGGCGCTGGGGGCACTGGGACTGGCCGCGGCGCGGCGGTGTTCTGAGATTCCGTAATATCTTTGGGGCAGATCTTCCGTGCTCCTTTTGTCCCCCACGCTTTGTCGTTCGTTCGTTGTGATCGGCCGATCAGGTCATGTCATGACCGTCACCACCACCTACGCCAATTTTTTTTACCCTCGCCTCCAATCTACTGCTCCTACTCCTACTGTTTGCTGTAAATTAAAGCTCCCGGCAACTGCAGCAGCTGCGCAGCAGTTCGGGTACTAGGTGAGTTCAATGTTGATACGAGTCCTGAAAGATTGGTGATACCATCTGGCGTTCTGGGCTTCCGGCCCTGGGCAATAAATCCAGGGGGTCCAAGTCCAATCCTCCAATGCCGCTCGCTTGGGAGGGGAAGGGAGAAGCCGAGAAGGTAGCAACGAGGTCAGGTCTGGGGTCTCCTCGCTACGTGCGCGCGCGGGCGTGTGCATTGGTTTATGGCCGCATGCCATGGCCCAGCCAAAGACGGCCGGTCTCGCATCAGGTTCGGGTCGCGTCCGGCCGCGCCGCACCGCGCCACGCCACGGCGCCCCGGGTGGCCGGCGGGGGGTTTTTGCCTCGGCTCGGTGGTCCACCGGAATCCGGCGCATTCAATGCCAGGATCGGAGGGCATGTAGACGGCTGCTGATTGGGGGGATCGGTCGACCGAGCTCAGCAGCTCGGCGCGACCTCATGAGTAGCGACAGCGCGAGCGAGACGCACCTCGTGTGCCGGGGGGCGGGGACCGGCGCCGTGTGGGGGGGATGGGCAGCGGGCTGGTCCGGTGGTGGGGCGCCGCCGGGGATCCTGATCGGACGGCTCCAGGCGTGCACATGCGGTGTCGGCTCGGCCGGTTCGAGCGATGGTCGTGCTTCCTTCCCCTTGTACTCCCAGTCCCGCGTACGGGCCTGGTCCCGTTCGGGGCTCTGCATGTGCGCAGCGATCTCCTGCTGTCTTGGGTAGCAGCCAAGTAGAGCACCACTTCTGCTGGACTGTTGCTGTTCGATTGGAGGATTTGGTTCATCAATCGCTTGTCCGGTGCGCGTATTCCTTGTGTCATTTTCTTGGACGGCATTATCTAGCCAGGACCTCTATTTTTTTTTGCACCATAGACATCACTGCTCACATTGTGTTATCAAGTTACTCTTTTCATCACATGGTGAATGTCGAAACTGTTTTTACCATGGCCGTAATCATGCTCAACTCTAACTTCATATACTTGTCCCAAACTTAATTTTGCTAGGTATTGAAGCCAGAGGCTTCATCTTTGGGCCAGCCATTGCGCTGGCCATTGGAGCAAAGTTCATACCGCTGCGTAAACCTAAGAAGCTTCCAGGTGATGTCATTGAAGAAGCAAATACGAACCAAAATTTATAAATATTAGGTCACTGCAATGGAAAGAGTGTAACAATTTGGCACATTTACTTCAGGCAATTTTGCCTTCATTAGTGTTAGCCTGTTAGGGGAAGCAAAGAGCAACTTCGGAAAAAGAATATAACACCAATATGCTACATACTTTACAACCATATCATGCCATATCAACCACATCAGTGAAAACAATTATGATGCATGGAGTTGTCGCTTTTATTGCACTGTGAAATCCAAAGATACCAAGACATGCCATGCCGTAGAAATCATATCATCTGATTGTTACTGTGTGGAAGTATCATCATATAAATGTATATTAACTACTATTTGTCCAAAAGAAAACCATAACTAGCTAGATTGAACTGTAAAATGCAGCTTTTGTTACAGTTTGAGGATGTCCTAATGATTGCTGCTTTTACAATATTATAGGTGATGCATTTTCTGAAAGTTATGTACTTGAGTATGGGACGGATTGTTTGGAGATGCATGTTGGAGCTATTGAACCGGGGGAGCGCGCAGTGGTTGTTGATGATCTGGTTGCAACTGGTGGAACTCTTTCTGCTGCAATAAGACTTCTTGGTTAGTACCTTCTTAATCACATGCTATGTTCAATCTGATACATATGCAAATGCAATCCATCTACTTGATAAAAATCAGCATAAAAAAAATTTAGAGATATATAGGTGCTGCACATATCTTCGTTGTTGATGTTCGTTGTCTGGTACTGACAATGGATTCAGACAGAGAAAAAAGTAGATCAAGGCTTCTCACTTTTTATATGTCTAGAGTGAGAAACTTATAAGGACTCCAATTTAGTTCCAGACTTGGTTGTTGATCAAGGCTGTACTTTGCATACTAATTCAGAGATTGTTGCGTAAAAAAAGTACACTGAGTATCATGTGGTGTTGACAAGCATCTCAACAACTTAGTGATGGCATGTAGAGTGGAGGGCATCATGTTCTTTTGACTACAATCGAAGTTTGTCCTTAAGCGGGACAAACTGTTTATTCAGAGGACAAAATCTTGTCTGAATGATGCGTCCTATGGGATAGCTAATTACCTATAGGCATGATTTCGATGAGACTGGATGCACAATCGCGATTTTTTATGTTACAAGTGAAAAGTTTGTGGATAAGAATTGAGCACTCATGTCTCATAGAATAATCAAACAAGCTTTGTCACTGTTTTAGAAGTCCTCTCTTTCCTCTTCTTATTCAGTTTACAAAATCTTTTTTCCATAGACTATTACATAGCCATTGATCTTTACATTATTCGAACAGCGTATGTTCTGTCGTTTAGGTACTGAGTTCTCCGTTATATCATGAGTTTTGAGAACTCTCCCTCTAAATAAAGAAGTTAGAGAAAGAAAATGGCTTTTCACTAACCTTTCCATGCCTTCTCAAACTATTTGCATTTCCAGAACGCGCGGGAGCTGACGTGGTTGAGTGTGCATGCCTCATTGGGCTTCCCAAGTTTAAGGTACCTATATGTATATTCTTTTTTTGTCATGGTCCACAAATATACTCTTTACACGCGCAGTTTGTTGAAGGAAACTGAGGAATTCCGAAATATTCCACCTTTAACTCAGTCTGAAGGAAGCAAAGCCTCTTAGAACATGACCAGAGTTAAAAAAAAAAAAAAGAACTAGTCTACATGTGACTACAGATAATTTCTTTAAAAGAATGAAACAAGATCAGCTAGCTGATAAGTAAAACTCTAGAACTCTAAGATCAAACAACCTATGGCTATCCTTAGGCTGTAACTTTCAGTGATATAGGTAAGTATGGTCAGGGCTTAGTTTTTCATAAATGGATGGCAACAGCTTACCTTAGTTTAAATGCCGAATGACCATGTACCTTTCCTATGGATAGGGTAGCCATTGGCCACAACAAAAGTAATATGTAAGAGCTGCACTCTTTGGAATCTAGCATATATAGCATGACGATATTTCCGGATATGATGAAAGAGAGCGTGGATCTAGCCTAGTACACCCAAGTTCGCCTCCTATCCTCCTTTAGGCGAATTTGGATGACTATTTTTTCTTAAAGTCACCTTGGTTGATTCAGTTTTTTCTTTAATAAAAGAGAGGCGTAGCAAGGTGTACTGGTCCAGCATATCTCATAACAGGGCTTGTAATTTTTATATGCAGGATTTTTACAAGCTCAACGGAAAACCAGTTTACATTCTGGTGGAGTCCCGCAAATAGGAACGTAGAAGATCAGGCAAGTACTGCTCTTAAGCTCTTTTATTCTTGAAACTTCTCCTGGTACCCAACCCTTCTAAGTTTTAGTTATTTTTCAACATATCATTGCAAGTACAAAGCTAGGCAGGTTTGCGAATTCGCGACTTAACTTTGCTAGAAAGATCACTCCCTAAATCAAATTCGATTTTTTGGTGAACAGCAGCAGCAGCAGTAATAGCACTTGTGTACAACCCTATAAATTATGGTTACTAATACCGGCTTTCTCTTGTGACATTTTCAGAAAAGCTTTCCAGCTTTTCCACCAAAAAGGCTCACAGCTTCATTCGTTCGCAAGCGCAAGGATGAATGGCCGCAGACCGCCGAGTGAGAGCAGTGTAAACCGTGTGGAGGCCAAGCGGCTATGTATCTGCATGGAGAGGGTGAGATGGATTGGGTGAAACGTTAGTCCTTGTAGCACGTCCCGTCTAGTGTTTTTTAAGTAGCCGTGACTGGGGAGAGTTTGTAGCTATTCCCGCCGGGAACATCAGTGTTAGCCAGAGAATCGAAGGAAAAAGAACCATGCTGATGTTGCTCGGTTTTTTCTACGAGAATCCGTACGTTTTCTGTGGTCAATTCAGCTCGTTCTCGCTAAAGGCTGTTCAACAACAATCATACGTAATGCCCGAACAAAGGACATGTCTTTTGGAAAACTAGATGGCAGTGCTAGATTGAAGCTTCCAAAGCGCTTGTTTAATCAAGCTCCCAAAGAATATGCTTGGGTGCCGTTGTACTCCACCTCCACCTGGCTAGATGCCCAGGAGTTCCGATCTTTGCTTTCCTCCAGCACAAAAATACTGGGCGAAGCATTTGATTATCGGAACATGCGTGCGTGCAACTGATGAGCTGCGCAGGTGTTTGGTAAGGGCACATGTGTTTCTTTTTTCTTGGATTCCCAGACAAAGGGCACACGGGGCGTTGCAAAACCTGGGAGAGGTCGGCTAACCTGAGGTCCGAGGAGGGCGACACCCGGAGGAGCCGTTGCCAGCCTGCTGCAATCGCTGGCGCAGATTCGCGTGTTTCCTTGCCAGGTCTCCTCCAACGGTACGAGCTAGTACCCTAACACTTTAAGAGACAATATTTTCAATGATCTAGCTTTTAGCACATACCTCATAATATAAATGACCCACACGTTATCCCCACGTAATTTTAAAGTGCATGTATGAGACTATCTCTTGATCTAGCGATCGCCTCCGATCTCTCCGTTTCTCCTCTTCTACACAGCAACGGGTCCCGTAACGAATCGGAGGATGTCCAAATCAAATCATTAGCAGTACTGCTGGTACGCTGGCAGCCTAACACCGAGCACTGCATCCGTAGCAAACGCACGGATAGCTCGGACGCCACACATTGCAGAACCTGAACCGTAGATTGTTTAGCTGTTATGCCAAAAGGCAAAGATTCAAAACGCGTTGTCGCATGTTGCAAAACAAGGATGAACGTTGCAACAAAATAAACGGTCATCCCATGCTACAATGGAAGTTTCAGTAACTTAATAGAGCCAAAAGATCAGCCTTTTTTCGATTAAAGGCATCGCCAAAAGAGGAGCCTGGTTCAGAGTTCTGGTCGCTCCTTGGGAAAGAAATCTTGCCACGACGCCGATCTTGAAACGCCCGAAGGGCAGAGCAACTGCTCGGAAGATGACCTCGACATGCCGCCGTTGACGGTGGTGGAGCGCACCGCGAACTGCTGCTGGAACACCGCCCTCCGCATGTGGCTGCTGGAGCAGAGCGATCGGGAGCCCGGCGCCGCGGCAGCAGCGCCGAACTGCTGGCACGAGGCCGACCTCGGCATGCCAGCGCCGCGGTGAAGCCGGCACCGGAAGGAGCCTGGGTGCGTCGTGGGCGAACATATGCATTGCCTCGCGTCTGCCGGCGTATCGGCCGGTGCGTCGCCGCCGTTGGTAGCCATACTATGCCGTAGTACCGTGTCGATATACTATGCCGTAGTACCGTGTCGATGAATCGCAGGCAGGCCCAACTTCTCCGAGCTTGAATTGCCGGTACGACACCGTTTGCTTTGGTTACGGCAGGCACGTGATATTTATCCTGCTTCAGTTCCGAGTAGAATCCTGGATCGGTAAGATTTGTACAGAAACCGTGACGGATTTGTACAGCAAGAGTTGGTGGGGAAGCTCGTCCATGGCGCGGAAACTCAGCTCAGAATTCGCATCGATCCCTTCGCTTCCCTGCATTGTTCCATAGGCACCGAGCCACCAACTCTTCACAAAGCAAGCAAACTCCACATCATGGGATCGAGAATTTCAGATAACAGATAGCCCAGACATATGGGCATAGGAGATTAGCATTGAATGATCAATAAGAATAAACTATCGACTTCATCCGTGTTTCATTTTCATGGACACTGTATGAAGAACTCCCGGCATCTTCGGCTAGTCCATCTTCAGGTGGTAAATGCCGGGAAAAGTGGATGAAAAAATGTACCAAATCATACTCTCCACCAAGAGCTGCACGGTTACAACAAATCTGAACGGAATTATACTACAAAGCACAGCGTGGCTGCGTGGAACAGCGTCCATATTCAATCTAAAGAATTGGACCGAACAAATCAAACAAAAACAAGCAAATCGTGGGAGCGCGCGAGATCGATCGATCACAGCATGGGGAGCATCATCTGGAGCAGGGGAGCCTGCCGGGACCGCCGCTGCTGCGCCTTGAACTTCCTGATGGCCGCCTTGAGCACCCGTCTCCAGCCCTCCTGAACCCGCCCAACCAACCAGTGGAAACGCCGTGATGCTCGCGAAGATTTTAGCAAAGCTTAATGGAGACGGGATCAAATGCAGGTGGCTACTACCTTCGCAGGGGAAGGCGCCGCCGGCGGAGAGAAGTCGAGCCTGGCCCTGCCCGTCTCGTGGAGGTCGAGGAAGGACCCGTCGCGCCGCAGCCGCCGGCGCCGCCACCTGGATTTCCCGCCGGCGCCGGAGTCCTTGAGCCAGCAGCCGCCAGCCCTCGCCCTGCGCTTCGGGTTGGCGATGAGGAAGTCCGTCGAGGAGGCGGCGGCCTCGGCGTCGGCCGCGCAGGCGCCGCCGGCACGGGAGGCTGGAGCCGGCGAGCCGCGCGGGACCTTGTTGAGCGGGGACCAGATGCCGCTCTGGGAGTAGTCGAAGTCGAAGGCGGAGGAGTCCGGGAACTTGCCCAGCAGCTCCCGCGACATGGACTGCTCCAGGTACTCCACCGTCACCACGCGCTCCACCACCACCACCGGCGCTGCGGTGCCGCCGTCGCAGCCTCCGATGGTTTCCTCGGCCGCGTTACTCATCCTGATCGCTTGATCCTTGGAGAGGTCTCGCTCGGGAATTTGGGAGAGGGGACTGAGTGGTGGGGAAACAGAGGAGTGGATGGATGATGGGAGCGCAGCGTTGGAAGGGGGTAGAATGCTGTTCGCTGCGAAAGTAACCGTTGCGATCGCTTGTCTGTTCGCGGGCACTTGACCGTTGGCGTATGGGGTGTCTCTGCCTCTGACGAGTGGGGTCCTTGTTTTGCAGAAAGGAGGCTAGGCCCCTCCCTCTGAGCTTGGCAAGTGGTCCATGTGCCAAGATGGTGTAGAATTGTAGATACAAGTACACTGTACACCAACTCATAAATTTCTTGCGACGAAGCACACCGTGTTATTAAATACCATGTGCAGATGTGCTTTTCATTTTTTTAAAAAACATGTGCCTATCAGCCCAAAAATAAAATTACGCCTTTTGTACTTCCTCCGGCTTAAAAGTTGCTGACACGATATTTTTTAAAAAAAACCTTTTTACCGTTTTTTACCTGCAACTTGTTTAACACCCAATATAATTACTCCCTCCGTCCGCAACTCTCGCTTCCCGAGAAGTCAACCAATTTTAAATTTGATCAAATTTATATAAAATGATACTAATATTTATAGTACAAAATAAATATCAATAGATTAATCATGTAATATATTTTCATACTAAATCTATTTAGAGACGTGAATGTTAGTCATTTTTTGTGTAGATTTGGTCAAATTTGAAATTGTTTTGACTTCTTCGAATTTTTTGAGGGGCGGAGGGAATACTTTAAATATCCTAGAACAATCAGAATGTTACCATGAACCTTTTAAGAGGACACTAACCATTTCTCAGGGCTATAGGATGAAATGTATCAGATTGTCACTAGATAAACGTACCTTTTAAGTGCATATTACTATGGAGACTAAAGAGAGAGTCATTTATGCAGAATTACATAAGCAGCAACTGATAATTCACAAGTGAAGCTATTGCTCTTGCGAGAATCTTCTCTTGCTATGAATAGGGAACATTGCAATGTGGTGATAAACCAACAAATCTCACCTTGGTTATGGTTAGCTTGGTTCAATCCAATAATTAAGAATGCTTTCTGATTGCGTTTTATTTTTATTTTTCATGAAATGTACTTAGTCCAACAGTCTCACCTTTTTTCATGGGTATTGATAAACAGCTCTACAACAGCTACGTCTTTGTCCTCTGTCCCTTTAAATCTTTATCCCTTATTTTTTTTATTATGGGTCACAGTTCCATCTCCTATTTCATGATGTTAAAGTAGTATCACAGTTACAACCAGGGGTTTGAATTTCGGTTTCATAATTTTTTCGTTCACTGAAATTTCGTCGAAATTTTTTTAGAGTGTCAACCGAAATATATATTTTTCTAAAGCTTTTAGATCTAAACAAATGGTTAGCATGGTACAAGTCCACTGAAGTTGTTTAGTAATGTTAACAGTCTACTCAAAATACTCTCAGTGGTCATAGACACTTTGACCAAAACCATACTGAACTTTAAACGTTTTAATCACGAATAGTTCTTTTATAATATTTAGTTTGGAAAAAAAGTGTGTATAATTGAAGCTTGAAAACTAAGAAAAAAACGGTATGAGGTATGTATGACAACAGTCAGTAACAGAACACAGCAGATGTCCACAAGGCGATTGGACTTTATTATCATAACACCGGGCAGCGGGCATATCGTGCCCTGCCACTCTGCCAGGGGCATATCGTGCCGCTCGTGTGCTCGGCGCAACGAGCTAGAAAACGCCCGTCTCCCAGTGAAACAGCCCACACAAAACTGTGGAAGCAAAAAAACTGGGCAGGTCCAGGCAAGCCTCAAGGGTGGTGACCAGGTACTACACTGCTACTCGTCACGACCCCCGTACTTGAGCCCGAACTCGTGAAGGCCGATCTCCAGGTCCGCGGCGGCGATGAGCAGCTCCGCCGCCTGCGCGGGCTGCAGGATCTCCACCGCCTGCCTCATCGTGCGCAGACGCAGCGCGTCCGCCCCGCGCAGCACCGCTCCTAGCCGGGCCACGAGCACCCCCATGTCCAGGGCCACCTCTGGCCCGGCGGTCACCACGCCCCCGCGGCCCTCCTGCACCCGCGCCATCTCCCTCGACAGCGCGTCCTCCTCGGCCACCGCGCGCCGCTGCAGGGCGTCGACCCGCGCCAGCTGCGCGGGGCCGAGGTCGCCGAGGTTCCCCGGCCACCGCACGCCCAGCAGCAGGTCCGGGAGCTGCGCCTGGAGGCGGCGCCCGGACTCGGTGTAGAGCAGGTGGACCAGCGTGGTGGAGCGCCACCCGGCGAGCCAGTAGGCGGCGCTGCGCTCCGCGGCGGTGGCCCACGGCGCGCACAGCGTCACGACCGGGTCCAGCTCGGCGCGCGCGGCGTGGTAGGACTCCAGGTGGGCCACGAAGCAGCCCACGAGCGCGGCCAGCTGGGCCGGATAGTTGGACCAGCGGGCCGACCTGAGTTCGCCGCGCAGCGACCGCAGCCCGCGAAGCCAGAGCCGGTAGCGTCGGGTCGCGGCGTCCGTCTCCATGCGGCGGCAAAGCTCACTGGCGCGCGTGGCCGCGTGGGGGCGTGGCGGCGGGATTTTATAGCGGGTGGCCGGGCCATCCGAGCCATAGAGAGGGGACCGACGGGTTGGCAGGGTTGCTGCAGGAGCTAGCGCGCCGCCCGGGCGTAGCGTATGAGGTGGCGGACATGCAGGAGGCCCGCGTGTGCCCGGAGAAGTACTGGCTCTGGACGACGGCGACGACGCCGTCACGCCGGGAAAGCGGAGTTCAGCCGAGCGTGTGGCCTGGCGTGCCAGTGGGTGAATTGACGTTTGGTTGGCTTGGTTTTTTTTTTTTTGAAACCAAACCAGTTGACTTTTTCCGAGGGTGGAGGTGAGGTCTGGGCCTCTCCGCCTCTGGGCTGCCCGATCGTCGTTCATCGCTGCACCGCAGAGAAAATATCAGGCATTCAGGCCCCTCGTTTCCGGACGTGTTTGGTGAGCTGATGCAAAGAAGTTTGGGCAACTTGGAGCAGCGGTTTTTCGCGCGTTCGGTGATCTATTCATCATTTCATCTGGCCGGCTCTGCCGAACGCAGATATTTTCGATGGAGGCATGGAGCGAGACAACGCTATCGATCTGCCTATCTAGCATTTGCTGGAAAAAGAAGGCAGAGGTTGTGGCCTGGCATGCCAATATTTTAGGGGCAAAGCCGCAAAGGCAACGTGAATAGCGGTGTTGGAGTATACCGGTGGAGTAATTTCCAGCTGGTATAAATAATGGAGCTTTATCTGCCGATTATGGCGGCCGGTGTGGCCTTTTCGAAGCTTTTGTTTTGATCTTTGGCCTTTCTGGCTAGTGGCAACAATTTATAATTCTCGATAATGTGAAAGTCTTCCCAGATATTTTGACGCTGCGATCAATCTTTTAGAACTATGATCGTTAATAGAGCTGGAAATTAGTTTTGAAACATAATCAAGCATATATTTATCTTGAGATGAACGCACTTCAGTCATCGTAAGTCCTGTTTGGATTTACCAGCCGGCTAAATTCAGTTGCTATGGATCCAAACAGAATCCAGCTAAAGTTTAGTTGGCTAAAGATTCCTTTGGCTGGTTGAACCCAACTAAGGGGGTGTTTGGTTCCAGGACTAAAGTTTAGTCCCTGTCACATTGAATGTTTAGATACTAATTAGAAGTATTAAATATAGGTTAATTACAAAATCAATTGCATAAATGAAGATTAATTCGCGAGACGAATCTATTAAGCCTAAATAGTCAATGATTTGACCATGTGATGCTGCAGTAAATATGTGCTAATAATAGATTAATTAGGCTTAATAGATTCGTCTCGCGAATTAGCCACGGCTTATGCAATTAGTTTTATAATTAGTTCATGTTTAAAAACGTCCTTCTAATTGATATTCAAACATCCAATGTGACCCCAACTAAAAATTAGTCCATGGATCCAAACACCCCCTAAACTTAGCTAAATTGCTAAAGACCAAATTATCCCTCCACCTTTCTCGGAAAAAGTTTCTAAAGTAGGAGGAAGGGGTAGAATAGACAAATACATTTTCAACTATCATTTAGCTAGTGGATCCAAACACCCCTACTTAAGCTTTAGCTATCTAAACTTTAGCTAGCTAAAAGAAAGTTTAAAGTTTAGCTAGCTAAATTTTAGTTGGATGGATTGAAACAAAACCATATGACTGGTGCACTGGATATATACGGCCTGCAAGATTACTAGGGTACTTGTGTGCGTTCAACTAATTTTTAGTGAATGTAAAGAGAAGCTCATGAATGTCTGTGCGTGCATAACGGTGTGTGCGCTGCTTCAAATGTAATACATAGGAGTTTTATGAGTATTAAATTTGTTAAGGCATCAGCAAAATTGCTGATTTGATAAGATCATTAAGGGGGAGTTTCATCAGATAAGGGAGGAGTTTCATCATCATCCCCATGATACCCAGCAAGCACAATTACCATATTCTCAAGCTTGATAACAATGGAATGAAAATGTGCATTGAGACTAGCCTAAAAGATTGGTACTTCAACTGTATTTTAATGTGTGAAACATTAATTAAAGTTGCATCTTAAATACAATGAAAAGTAATTGATATTTTGCACTCTATTCGATCACAATTAAGTGATTTTTTAATAATGTTATAATTTAACCTTTGGTTGCATATTACTCTTCTGTGTTACTTTGGATATTTGAAAATGATGAGTGGATTTGTTTGAAAGTGTAGTTTCATAAAAAAAACATACTTTTACTATGTTTTGCTGATATTTTGTAATGAAAATGATTAGTTAAAATTGTATTCTGGAGACTATATCGGTGTCCAAAACGTCACTCATATATAATTCGAGGGAGCATTTTTTGGTCGAATTCTGCTAGCTAGGTTGTATAACAGCGTGCCCAAGAAGAGAAGAACATTTATGCACTCCAAAGTTAAACGAAAACTAAAACACAAACAATAAGAGCAGATCAATCAGTACTTCCGAAGATAATATATTATTTCAAGCAGTAATACGCTACGCCGAAGTTGTAAACACTCGCTGCCAACTAAGGCCTGCAAGAACATAGTCCTACATAAGTAGCCAATGCAAGAAATAAACCTAAAAAAACGGTAGCTTAATCTAGACGAACAAACCACGCAAAACTTAAGACGCAAAGCACGAAGACCCCATGCAGAAGGAAGTTGCAAGTATATACGTGTCCAGCACGTAGAGTTCTGATCATCGCTGTCCCAGAGCCGGGGAGTGAGTCGCGTTATCGAAGCTCGGCGATGGAGTAGGTAGACCGTGGATCCACGGTAGTTAGCTCTTCCGCCGCCTCGTCCGCCGCCGGGCCCCGCTGCGGCTCCCTCATCGGCGCTCCGTAACGCCCGTTGCTGTAGCCTGCTGGCTCTTTGCGCCGTTCTTGCTACCCTGCTTCCCCGCGCCGTTCTGCTTCCCGGCGGGACCTTTTCCGTTAGCTTGGTTGGCGGCCGCCGCGGCCGGCTTCTTCTTTTTGTTCTTCTTCTTCTTTGCCGGCGTCGACGCTGCCATGGCTTTGGACGCGGGCGCCCAGGGTCCTTCTGCCGCCGCCGGCTTCTTGGAGGCTGCCTTGTCCTCCTTGGATTTGGCCTTGCCGATCACGTCGCCGGGGTCGTTACTGTCGAGCAGCGTCCAGGGGTTGAAGCTCGCCATGGCACCCTCCATGTCGCTCGACGATCAAGTCCTCGTCCGGATCGATTGATGATATGATGATGCTTGGACTCGACGAGATGGAGATGCGTGTTTGGTGCAGGCGATTATGGACGCATATATGGAGGCCGGCGAGGAGCCGGGAGCGAAGGAATCGTTTACGAGTTGGGACTTGGGAGGAGACGGAGAATTGCGGAATTTACGCTACAATGCTGTGCGGACGGGAGGCGGACGGAGTTGATTGGTTTGCGTTTTGGGTAAGGTCTGATTGATTTGCTGTATAGGAAGTAGAGAATCAGTACCGGTCCCGCCTATC